>NC_039282.1:14802803-14963619 GCF_003368295.1 Carassius auratus | reverse complement strand
CACACTTACAAGCATCGCTTTACTAAACTGGAGGACATCGATGTCTTTGAAGTTTATGGACAGCTAAAGTTGATTTTTGTGCATGTCTAACAAGGATCCAGGTTGATAGGAAATGCATAAATTAAACTTAAATGAACATGTTATGCATTTATATATATATAAAACTGGTCAAATAGCTTCTGCTGGTGAAAAGATAACCATAATTTTCTATTTACATAACACTTTGCTAAAAATCTACATTTAAATAAAAGCTGTAGTAGAAAACTACTAAACAGCATTTTCATTAGTGGATCAACATGACCTTCAATTATTGTGAAATTTAAAGGTGCTGTAAGTGATTTTTACAAACTCAAGGCGAAGCATAATTCATAATATGGTAAAACACCTGTGAAAAATATTCAGTGCTGTTGACGGTATGTTCCTCCAATATTGCTGTTTTCAAATAAAGTCACTTGGCCATCATGTACGACTACTGTATTCTCTTATGCATTTAACCTGCTATTATTATTATTATTCTTTTTTGAAGAGCAAGTGAACAATCCAAGAATTAATTTCAATAATAAGGGAATGTGTAAGGGTTCGAAAAATTCGAATGGTCTTCCGCTGGTGATAGCATACACACTTTCCAACTATCTAATTCTTTTCTGCAGCTACTGTATTTTAATTACTGTGAAGTTTACAGTTGCTGTAAGTGATTTTTACACATGCAGATGTCTCAGTTTCCATATCACTGAAATAAGTGTCTTAAGAAATCACAGCTATGTTTGGAATAGAATGCTGCCACACTCCTCTTATTACTTACTGCAGTTTATAGTAGATAAATGGTCTGTATGCTTGAACTAACCATTGTCAAACTAAACAGTGACCTATGCAACAGATAGTATTGTGTGGTATACTGTATCTCATAATGCAGTACATGCAATTGACCCTTCTAATACATTTCCAGCTAAAATATATTGTTCAAAAGTCTGAATATTTCAAATAGCCATGATGCATAAGCCTTCTAGTGACTAGTACAGTAGGTTAACCATAATAACCCTGCTTTTTGTTGATGTTGTGTTTCGATTGCTCTCAAGGTGGCAGTAGAGGTCTGCTTTACTTTCTCATTAAAGCCTTCTCATTGCTATAACATTTATCCGTTCAATATTACTATATCAACACGGTTTCACTATAATTTCTGACTTCCATTTACACAATTAAACGAAATTATTAAATTTAACAATTAAACTGGTTTGTCGGTTTTGTTAAAGGAAAAGGTAATCTGATTGTGGAAAACGAATGTACATTTGATAGAATCGCTCATTGCATTTACTTGTATGATATATTTCATGTTCAAATGTCAAGATGTCTCTAGATGATGTGGTGGTTTATTGTAATACTTAATAAAGAATACGAAGAGGCTTTGTTTTAATATTTCAAGATAAACATAGATTAAAAACGTATACTTTTAAATTATTTATACAGTTACACATTATAATCAAAATTACCTCTGCTCGGTTATGTTTGAATAATGGACAAACCACCACAGTACTTGGATTTACTGACTATCATAAACAACCGCACATTTTAAGGTCTAAAAACATTTGTATTTTAATCAGTTCATAGTAAAGCAATTCATTTGACCAGAAACAGCACATTATATTAGTTGATTAGATATATAGATAGATAGATAGATAGATAGATAGATAGATAGATAGATAGATAGATAGATAGATAGATAGATAGATAGATAGATAGATAGATAGATAGATAGATCTCATTCAGCCCATATATTGTCCATTCCTCTTGTAATAATGGTCCCGTTCTTCAGTACTATTTCTGCGCATGCGCAGTACTCGGACTGAATCGAGAGAGAGAGAGGGAGAGGGAGAGGGAGAGGGAGGAGGATTCAAACTTCCGGTGGTGTGTCATGGCGGCGTGGTGGAGTATGCTTGAAGTGAGAAACTAAACCAACCCCCCCTCCTCCCTCCACCTCCTCCTCTTCCTCTGTTCTCCACCTTGATTATTTTGCGGAGCGGTCTAGGGGGTATTTGTCGCATCAGGGGCGAATCGGGTGCAGGAATCTGGATCGCAAAAGTGATTGATAGGAGACACAGTGGCGCGCGCATCCGCCTGAGTATGGCGGCGCACAAACCCGTGGAATGGGTCCAGGCCATCATTAATCGATTCGACGAGCAGGTAAAGAAAACACTGGTGGGGGGATTAGACATTTCAAGGCCAAAAACAGCGAGCGTTTCAAACGCAAACGCGTTGTTTATGTTGAAGACGGGAGGTTGGTGGTTTTGAATACATTACGTGCATGTCTTCATCCAGGCCTGATATGTTGCATTTGGCAGCCAAAGCCAAATATTGGGCAGTGGGGTCTTGATTGATTTGATGAATGTTCAGCTGAGTCGCTCGCGCGCACTGACTAATATAAACAAAACGAATCAGACTCCCTCAGTTCTTGTTGACATACAGTGAGATGAAATTGCATAGATGAAGCAGCCTACAGGCACCTACAGTCCTGTGCATGCAACCCTGTTTAAAGACTAATCATGTCAGTTTATCAATGCTCTATGTTTTTGAATGTTTTCTGAAACTGTAAGACGGCTTTGAATGCTAAAGGACGCATCTTTTGAGCCTGAGGAGGCAATGACAGCACAGGGGATGTGACAGGCGCCTGTCAGAAGTAATTTTTCCTAAATTTAATAAGATTGTCCTTAGATGCTGTTTCTTAGAGTCTTAAAAGTGCACGCAGCGTGTATTGCTTATCGAAGGCATGTCATCTGAATAAATGAATAGCACTTTTGAAGGATGTTATTATAATGATGTACACTATCATGGTGATATCAGTATTTTGACGTTTTATTATACTGTTTGGGATAAATTAGAGACAGCTAAACAAAAACATACCAAGTGCACTTTTAATAACCATCAATACTAAATAGCTGAGCATTTATGAGCTTTTTTTTTACTGTTTTGAGGTAGACGCATGCCTCTGGCCCTGCTGTCACAGCCATAGCATTGTTGTTGTTGTTTTTTTCTGCCCTTGTTAAAAATTAATAAATGTTTAATTGTATTGAATGTGCATTTGTAGTGCACTTCAAACCTTAAAGGTATATTTTCCATACCTGCATTTGCATGTGATATAATATAAATGAAACAAAAGGCCATTTAAGTGTGCTTTCAAAGAAACAAAAGGCCACTTAAGTGTGCTTAAAAAGAGTACATGTTCATGTTGTTCAAATACATTTAAAATTAAAAGAAGTGCATTTTGCATTAATGTCAAATAAATAAAAAAATGTAGGTACAGTTTTAAATCGTTTTGTTTGTTGTGGTTTAAAGATCTGTTGACTAAGATACATGTAAAGTACAAAATTTTAATTTTAATTAGTTTTTGATGATTACATTTGCAAGAACTACATTTTAAATGTACTAAAATAGCAATTTCATCATTACAAATGTGTAATTGTGAATATATTTAAATGCATAACATACAAGCTTCAATACAAAAAAACAAAAACAAACAAAAAAAAAACAATACAGTTTAGTTTACTTAAATGCTTGCTTGTACATTAGGCATTACACGTAAACCAGATTTCAAAGACAATAGATCTCAAGTCCTGCTTGAAAGCTCTTTTAAGTTCAACTGATTGCATTTAATATAAAATTAAAGTAAAAAGTTTTCATTTGACATGCAATTAAGTGCCCAAAAACACTTAAGTTTGCACTTATTGTATTTTATAGTGTATTATCCTTGTAATAAATACTGCCCCCCCCCCCCCCCACAAGGGTGTGCTTGTCATTTTAAAGTTTAGAGGCTGTATTTTTTTCCACAGGGTCTGGCTTGTGCTGCAGATTAGGAGCTCATAACAGTTTAATGAAAGTGTGAAAAGGAGTTTAGACTAAGCCGGTTTAGTGCTTTTGAGATCAGAGAGTTTAAGGCACTTGCTTGGTAAAAGCATATTACATTGACAAGGGGAGCTTCTTGCACTTTTCTTGCTCTGTATATTTTCATGACTTGAATGGAATGACAGCTGCTCACCACAACGGCACTTTCATGCAGATCATAAGATGCAGAATTCCTGAATGGAAACTACCTGATAACACTAGGATCGAATGTTTAGACTGATCGTAGTCAGTGATGTGTGGCTTTTTCTTTCTTGTAATAAGCAAGTTCTCAGTGGTGGTTATTGTCTTGTCAGCGGCTGTATGAATGCAAAGAGCACCTTGAAACAATGAGCTCACAGATGCCATTGCATGGTCATGGAAAACTAATCTGTTCTCTCTCTGGGGAGAGTTCTGAGTCAGGAATGTGAGGTTGATGATACAATGTTTTACATAGATTTTTGAAGAGCATCATGTTATGAAGATGACTTGAAAATATTTTTTTCTTTTGGATGATCTTTGAACTTAAGAGAATTGTATTGGTGGTGTTAGCTAGTTTCTGATTACTTATTTTTGTTGGAAGAAGCTGAAAGGATGTAGTAAAAAAAATGATTTACTTGCATTCATGTCGTCCCAAACCTGTACGACTTGAATGAAAGTCACTGGGGCACAATGTTGTTTGGATTCTAACACGCTTCAGAATTTTTTCTTTGGTATTCTACAGAAGAAAGAAAGTCATACAGGTTTAAAATGACATGAGGTTGATAAATGATTAAAAATATTTTAATATTTAGGTGAACTATCCTTTTGACAATAACCAGGAAAAGACTAAATGATAATTTTTCCCTGCCGTTTTGGAAGGACCCTTCCAACTGATGTGACTGGGTGGAAAGTCATATTTTTCTTGAATGGTGGCCTGGGAAAGTTTAATTTTCAAATATTCAATATTTGTAATTGTCTTTGTGTTTTAGGTCAGTATATCATCCATTCTCCATAGCACACATGAGTATGGTTGGTTCTGCCAAAGTGCCCAGAAGGGAAGCGATTGGTCCCTGACCTTTCTGGAATTTTAAACCATTCCTGGGAAACAAAGTGCTCAGTGTCCGTCGGCATCCTGCATTAAAATGGATGTCAATAGGGCTGGGCTGTGTGTTCTGTGCGAGTGCATGTGTTTTATGAGTGTACAGACAGTGTGTGCGCGCCAGATCTTCTCAGGTCTTGAGACTTTCATTTCCAGCCACGCGCTTTTCTCTTAGGGCCACACAGTAGTTGGCTGAAAAAAAAGGAGGGAACCTCAGGGTTTCTGAGAGTCTTTTTGACATGCCGACGCACTGGCCATTGCAATTGTCAGGACACTTCAACCATCCGATTTGATTGACTTGCACCACAAATGTAGGCCTACTTATCTTAAGCAGATTATGAGCCAAGATTGGTTGAGATATTAGATTTAAAAAAGGTTTTATCTTTCTTGAGCTAATTTGACACATTTTTGTGTGAAACTAATTGTACATCTTAAAGGGATAGTTCACCCAAAATCGAAAAATATGTCATTAATTACTCATCCTCATTTCGTTTTCGTAGAATTTTTTTGAAGCATCGAAAATACATTTTGGTCCAAAAATAGCAAAAACTACGACTTTATTTAGCATTGTCTTCTCTTTCGGGTTTGCTGTGAGCGCGTTCACTGCAGTTTAGTGATAATCCGGTTCACAAACAAATCATTTGATGTAAAAAAAGTATAATATTGTGAAATAAGCAAACCTTAAAAGGAATAGTTTGTCAAAAAATAAAGAATTGTATAAATGTGAAACTTTTATTTTTTACAAATTTACTAAAACGTGTACAGATATTAACACAATTTAAAATAACTGTTTTCCATTTTATTATGTAATTTAAAATGTAATTTATTCCTGTGATGGCAAAGCTGAATTTTCAGCAGTCTTTAGTGTCACATGATCCTTCAGACGTCATTCTAATATGCTGAGTTCTTATCGGTGTTAGAATAAATTGAAAGCTGATCTTTTTTGTTCAGTTTAATGCATCCATGCTTTAATAAAATTATTCAATTCTTTTAAATAATATTTATTTTAGTTACTTAAAACTTTTGAAGAGTATTTTTTACAGTCAGATGATATTTGGAAGTGCTTTGATAAATTTGTAACTAAAAATAAATTTCAGACGTTTGCTTTTTTTTTTCTTAACTATTAATTAAATAGAAAGTACACGAAAGATTGGAAATGACGGTGAGAATTGGGGAAGACAAGATTGGGATATATTACAAGACTGATTTAAACTTATTTTGGCAAATAAGCACCACCGCTCAATATATTAGAGCGGTTTGTTGGCATTCATGAGTTGTTCACAAGCTGTATAACTTCTTGAAGTCAGAGTTCTTTTGATCCAGAGAGGAGCCATAGTAGTTGGAAACAGTGAAGAGCAATTCCTCATCAGGGAATGCTTAGAGCGGGGATAGGCCTCCACCCCCTCACTCCTCACTCCACATACGCTTCATTAAGACGGCCAGGCCATGTGCGCTCTCAACACTCCCGCTGTACAGACTTGAACTGCTTGTGTGTGTTGAAGAGAACAAGAGCAGATGTGCTGGCCCGCAGGTGCGCAGCACAGGGCGGATGTCTGGTGAGCTGGAGGCGCTTTGTTTTAACACCTAAACTTTAAGCGTTTAGACCCTGGATGGGTGGGTTGGTGCATTAAGTGGGTGTGTCAAATTTAAGACTGATCGACCTCTCGCTCTGCAGTCTGTACTTCCCACATGTTACAAGCTGTTTTCCATCCAGTGCTCTCAATAAAGCCATAACACACTTTTTAAAAAATCTGGGCCACAGGAACCCAGCGATCACACCTGTTAACCAGACCCAAAAGTCTCAACTTCCTTTGATACGACTAAATGAAATGCTTATTTTTCAGTTTTGGGTTATTTTTTAATGACTGTAGTTTACTTATGCTATAATTTCGAAAATTTATTTGAATATTATTTACTTTAAATTAATTGAATACAATCAGCTGTTGGTCAAAAAATACGCTACTAGGGCTGGGCGATATATCTAACCATATGATTGTGCGCATCTAGTCAGTAAATCTGGTTCCGTGATTACCGCTAAATCGCCATCACCTGCTTTTAAATGGAGCGGCATTTAATAGACAGAGCCGTAGATCACTGACAAGCTACACAATATCGCGTTCATTATTGCAGATGAATCGCCTTTGATAATAAACACGATATTGCATAGCTTGTTAGATATAACATTAGCTATATCGCCAAGCCCTATACGCTTCCATACATAAGTCGGAGGTCAGTAAGATTTAGTTTTAAATGAAATTAATGCTTTTATTCAGCAGACACATTAAATATTGGTCAAAAGTAGTGGCAATATAGACATTTAAAATTTCAAAAAAAAGTAAATGCTGTTCTTTTAAACTATTCAAAGAATCCGAAATAAAAAAATTATTACGGTTTTGACAATAGCAGCGCAACTGTTTTCAACAGTGAAAATCATAATCAGACATGTTTCTTGAGCAGCAAATCAGCATATTAGAATGATTTCTGAAGGATCGTGGGACACTGAATACTAGAGTAGTAAATAAACTAATTACATTTTAAAATAGAAAACAGTTACACAGTATTACTTTTTTACTGTTTTGACATCTGGTAAAAAAAAAAGCCCCTAAACATCACGGTAATGTGTATCATCTTTTTTCTTGGCTTACTCTCTAGTCTAGAAACTGGCATCAGCTTTAACAAAACATATGGTTTGACTGTTGGCCATAGCTATGATAGATTTCATTGCATCCTTTACAGAGTATGGTGGTTTCAGTTGTTTTTTTCTCTTTATCCCACTCTTTCTCTGTCTGTCTCTCACAGCTCCCAATTAAAACAGGACAGCAGAGCACCCACACCAAAGTGAGCACAGAGCACAATAAAGAATGTTTGATCAACATCTCAAAGTACAAATTTGCCCTCGTCATCAACGGTCTGACCAACATACTCAAAAATGTGAACAACATGGTAAGTCCATGTCTATAACTTTCAAGTTTCCCATCTTGATATTTGTATTTTGAAATTCCAGTCACTGTGTTATGTGAGTGAACTGCCTTGACATTGCACAAATAAATCAAAAATGGCAGATAAATGTTTATTTAATTAATTTCTGAAAATAAGTAGGCTGAAACCTGAAATTTTTGGGGGGGATTTATGCTTCGAGTGTCACATTGTTAGCTTAGGAACATGGTCATTTCAAACTCTATTGCAATCAATTGAGAGAAGTGTCTTCTAGTCTTCTAGTCTAGCAGAGAAGAACCTCTACCTCTCCCAGCTGATTATCCTGGACACACTGGAGAAGTGTTTGGCAGGGGTGAGCAGCTCATCCTATCTCACAGTGAATTTTGTCCGACCTTTCACTTGTTTTGACTGTCTTATGTCTTGCATTTTAACAGCATTGTTCCTTGCTTTGGTTTCACCTTTGTTGCTGAATGCAGTGCAGAGTTGCTTTACAATCACAATTGTTTCATTATTGCCTATCCAGTCCCTGACCTAAAAGATTTCATAGATTTTATTGCAGATCTTTATAGAAATTAAAAGTAATTTTCAGGAAAAATGGTTTGGACTATATTTATCAATTTGATCTTGACAACTATTAGTCTGTTTCTTTTACTATTCTAGGCTGTAGAAATAAACTGAATGTGGTGAAATTGGAACTGCTTCATAGCATCATGGCTATAAAAAATCTTGGAATCTCAACTATTAAACAAACAGAATATTTTTTAACCATAGCCATTTAGCATGGTATAATAGAAATGGTATACCATCTTTTCCGGACTATAAGTCACACTTTTTTTCATAGTTTGGCTGGTCCTGCGACTTATAGTCAGGTGCGACTTATTTATCAAAATTAATTTGACATGAACCAAGAGAAAACATTACCATCTACAGCCGCGAGAGGGCGCTCTATGCTGCTCAGTGCTCCTGTAGTCTACACTGAGCAGCATAGAGCGCCCTCGCACGGCTATAGACTGTAATGTTTTCTCTTGGTTCTTGGTTCTAAATAAATGCGACTTATAGTCCAGTGTGACTTATATATATTTATTTCCTCATCATGACATATGTTTAGACTGATGCGACTTATACTCAGGTGCAACTTATAATCTGAAAAATACGGTATATGGTAACTACCATTCAAAGGTTTGGGATCAGTAAAAATTAAAAAGTCACATAATCTGCATTTTTAATGTTACAAAAGATTCCTATTTCAAGTAAATGTTGTTCTATTGAACTTTTTGTTAATTAAAGAATCCTGAAAAAAAAACACTGAAGACTGGAGTAATGACTGCTGAAAATTCAACTTTGCACAAAAATAAAATATATTAAAACTCTATTTAAATAAATAGAAAACAATTATTTTAAACAATAATAATATTTAACGATATTAAAATATAAAACAAATGCAGCCTGGGTGAGCATAGGCAACTTCTTTGAAAAGCATGAAAAATCTTACTGACCCTAAACCTTTGAACAGTAGTGTGAAATGACTAGTAATTTTAGTTTGATAGCTAATTATTAATACGAGTTTGAATTACTTTATAGGAACATCATGGGTACAGAGATATTTTTCTGGTCTCAAAAAGCAGATACTGTGCAGAAATGTTTTTTGATTGCTCATGAACTCGTGTACTCATGAAGTCTTAGACACAGAGCCCTGGTAAAACAATTAAATCTTTAGCTTATGCTCCCAGATAGAAGGCACTGAACTGGTCCTGTAAGGAGATTATTACATTTGCAGGTGTTTCCTCGTCTTGAGATTATCTGGATTTTCCTTTATAGATTCTTAATTTTTGCTTGCCCAGATTTTACACAGCTGTTCACTGTAATTTTTTGTTTTTGCAAAATTATTTTTATGTAATTTTTTTCCATGCTGTTCGGGATTTAATTTGTTCACTAAAAGTCAAGGACCTTCAAGACAACTAAACACTGTATTCTTTGACTAGTTTTGGCTGTCATGAGTTTTAGTATCTGATTTCCTCTCTACCATTGTTACACATTTAGGGCTTTTACTTTGACCCAGTATGTGTGCAGTATATTGATCCGCTAATGTGTTTGTTCATTGCTCTGTCATTGGATTTAATTTCTGTTCTCTTCCCCCTTTCCTGCATGATGCTGATCCTGAAGCACTTTTTACTTGCTGTAGTTTTTGTTTGTTCTTCAGCTTGCAACACAGTAGATGTTATTAAATGTTACAAACACAGTATGGTGCACCACACATAAAAAAAGAGAATAGAAATAATAAAGTATACTGTATATTTGTGTGCATCACCAGCAACCCAAGGACTGCCTAAGGCTGGATGAGGCCATGTTGGTAAAACAGTTGCTCCCTGAAATCTGCCACTTCCTGCACTCGTACCGTGAGGGCCAGCATCACGCTGCTCAGCTGCGCAGTTCTGCCTCTGCCGTGCTTTTCTCTCTCAGCTGCAACAACTTCAATGCCGTCTTCAGTCGTATCTCCACCAGGTACCTTTCTAACACACTGGGGGTTCCACAGGGCTTTGTTCTAGGACCTCTTTCATTGTGTGAAACAGCCCCCAAAATAACCCCATAGTAACTAATAAAAATCACTTATTTTACACATTGTAAGCCTATTGTAAATAGTGTTATATTTGTGTAAATGCTAGGCTGTTTTACTTGCTTGACTACAAATTGAACAGTTAAATGCTTTACGAATTATTAACTTTAATGTACCAATGTCTCTTCATAGGTTGCAAGAGCTCACAGTTTGTACAGAGGACACAGTGGATGTCCATGACATTGAGCTCATTCAGTATATCAATGTAGACTGCTCCAAGTTAAAGAGGCTCCTACAAGGTAAAGCATGCTCTATTTTATATGTTTTTATTGCATCAGTATTCCTAAAGTTTATTGTTGATGATGAATTTTATGGGTATTCTAAACTCTAAAGCTGCACGGTTAAAATCACAATCAAAATATGGCACAGTGCAAGTATTAAACCACTAATGTGTAAATAATTCATAATAATTGTATTTAAATAAATATATGGTCTTAAACTGTTTGATAACTTCCTGTATATTCCCTTCAGAAACAGTACTAAAATTCAAATCTTTGAAAAAGCCGGCTCAACTCGCAGTAATCAGCAGTTTGGAAAAGGTATGTACTTTGTAAACAGTATAATAGATTAATTTAAAAAAAGGAAATTATAGATTGAAGGAAATTATAGTCAATATGTTTGTGTCAGGCATTCTGGAACTGGGTTGAACACTACCCTGATGAGTTCACTATGCTCTATCAGAGACCCCAGGCTGATATGGCTGGTTAGTGACACCATAACTCATATCCAGATTGACTTGTTTATTAGATTGCTTGATGAAGTCCAAGTTTACATGTGTAAAGATTAAACTGTGTGTTTCTGTGTATACAGACTGTGCAGAAAAACTGTTCGACCTGGTGGACAGTTTTGCAGAGAGCGCAAAAAGAAAGGCTGCTGTGTGGCCGCTACAGATCATCCTCCTCATCCTCTGTCCAGAGATCACTCAGAGCATCACCAAAGAAGTAGGGGGGGAGGAGAAAGCTAACAAGGTCAGTGGTCACACAGTGAATTAGACTTCTATTCCTGCATCTTTTATTTACTCCTCTTGCTGTTTCCAAAGTCTTTTATGTTGAAGTTGAGCATTGGAACCAATCGCAGACATATCTTTTGTGCATACAAATGTTTTTGGAGACAAACCTAGCAGATTTTTTTTTTGTCTTCAACAGAAGTCATTTGTGGACAGTCTACGGAAGGCTCTGGGACAACACAGCAGCAGCAGACAGTTGACAGAGAGTGCGGCGGTCGCATGCGTCAAACTCTGCAAAGCATGCACTTACATCAACTGGGAGGACAATTCTGTCATCTTCCTCCTAGTTCAGTCCATCGTCATGGACCTTAAGGTGAGGAGGACCATTAGTTTGAGTAAACAGTTACAGAGCAATACATGTCTGAAGGGAATGAAGAACATCTATTCTTGTGTTTCTAGTTTTGTGTAACTTTGCTCTCTCTTCTCTCCCAGGGTCTTCTGTTTAACCCTACTAAGCCATTCTCAAGGGGTGCAGGCTGCCAGAGCTCTGATGTGGATTTGATGATCGACTGCTTTGTGTCATGTTATCGCGTCAGCCCTCGTAACAACCAGCATTTTAAAGCAAGCTTGTTTATTACATCTTAGTGTCAAGCATTTTGCAACATTATACAACATTATAGCAAATAATAGACAGTCATTCACTAAAGATTTAATATTATTACTATCACAGCATACTGAGCTAGTCAACATTCATTTCAGGACAAATTTTAAATAATTTGCCATAACCATTATTGCCCATAATATTATTTTTATTTTAATAAATTGATTTCTTTGCTAGGTATGCCTGGCCTCGACTTCCCCTCCTACCTTCCATTTTGTCCTGGTCAACTCCCTGCACAAAATTATCACCAATGTAAGTATGATCTTTGTATGGACATTCACGCAATGGAAAAATATATAAATATTATTGCAAATAATTACATTTTTTAAACATTATGCAAATGAAAAGCAACTTTAAATAATTGAAAGACCGTTGATGCAATTAAATTATCTCAGCATTGTGTCAGCATTCTGCTTGAGTTTTGATGGTTGTTCATGATAAAATGCATTTTGTGATTCTGTTATTTATATACAGACATGCATAATTATTTTCTACCAGCAATTCATGTCAAATGTGATTAGATCTTTTGATCTTTTTTTTTAATAGCCATTTACGTAGCCCACCAATAATGTTAGTGGATCCATCAGAAAGAATGCCTTCTTGCAACTTCCAACAATGAAACCACTGCCAGTGTTGCTATAGAAGGGCACTAATTTTGCACTTTATAGCTTATTGAAGTCTTTTGTAAAGGCAATTCAGAGAATTGTTTTTTAAACACTTTATGAATGTTAGAAAAGTATTGCTGAAAACATGTTACAAAAAGTGTGAACTGTGTTCTGAATTATGGAGTTAAACCGTGAAACAGTTTTTCACCATTTCTGTGTTCAGGATTTTTTGGGCGGGCCTGAAATCATGTTTCGAATGACTCCCGATTCTCCTAACACTATAACAACTAGAGCACATTAACATTGGTAGTTCGTTCGCTCAATTGCGAGTTACTGTTATTACCGTTTGCTAGCTATGCCTTCATCACGTAATTGCATGCACGGCTGTGTCAATTCAATTAAGCTGCTAGGTTGTAGTGATATATGACAGTTGAGAGAGGCGGCAGCTTTCCTTCGAGTGGGCGTGGTTTCAGCACCGACAGCGGACACGCCCCCAGCATTTGAAAACATATACTACCGCTTATTTTTTCAAGGTTTTTTTGATAACCTATTTACTTGTTATTCTGTGGTGCAACGAACTCAGAACACATATTTAATATTGCTGTACACAGACTTTAATATTTCACGTTCATGTTCTTGCTAGTCACACCTGGACTGGTGGCCGAAGATTGACGCCATCTACTGCTACTCAGGAGAACTGCGCACCATGTTTGCTGACACATTGGGTCGAGTGGTTCAGAGTCTTGGTGCCCATCCACCTCTGAGGATGACATCAGTGAGACACACACTAATGCTATACATTGACATATAATCATCCATACAGGTTATGATGTATAGAAAAGCAGTGGCCTTTTTTGTTGTAAATTTCATTATTTACTTTTTTTTTTTGCAGAGTCTGACATTCAAAGAGAAAATGACGACTAGTTTAAAGTTCAAGGAGAAGTCCACTGACCTTGACTCACGTTCTCTGCTGCTGGCCCTGGTCAAACTCATCCACGCTGACCCCAAATTAATGCTGCATGTGAGTTTTTGGTGGTAATATGTATGAAATAGTCATTTAGCTTCTGTTAAAATGATGTTGTTACCTTTTGTGTAGTTATTTGTAAGTTATCTTAGAGTTGTCTCTGCGTATTAGGCTAGGGCTGGAAAAAGTATTTTAATGTCAGAAAAGTTGAACCTGTCACCTTTGACGTCTTGCTCCTTTAATTCTGAAAAAATGCTCTAATCCAACAGTGTTTGTGTTTTCTGACTGGCTCAAATCCTGGATTATCCAGATTAGGATTTCTTTTTATTTTTTTTATTTTACTGAAACAGAGTGGTTCTTTTTCACAGTCTTTTCTTAACGTGATTTGATATGAACTATGATTTGACTTACAATGGTCTGTCTAAACAGCTAAGCTTACCAATAGACAATAGAGTTCAAGGATGATTCTGATCAAAGTAACATTTTTCTCTCCACCAGAACCCAGGGAAACCCGGTCAAGAGATCCAGAACAGCACAGCTGAGCTCATCAAAGGTCTGGTCCAGCTGGTTCCTCTCAACCACAGTACTGAGCTTTCACAGGAAGCCATGGAGGTAAGACTGTTTGTTTCTCTGAACCTCTCATTTGGTGGTGTTAACCCCTTTACTCATTCTTTTATTCTCACCCAGGCACTGTTGGTGTTACATCAGCCAGAAACTATTGAGCTGTGGAACCCTGATGCACCCATTGAGACCTTCTGGGACATCAGGTGGGCATAAATAGATTGGGTGAGGTTGTTAAATAGGCAAGTGGAAAGATTATCTGATTATATTCTCCTTTCTCCCCTCTCAGCTCCCAGGTCTTATTTCTGATCTGCAAGAAGCTGATTGGACATCAGATGATCAACAGTACAGAGATCCTGAAGTGGCTCAGAGAGATTCTCATATGTAGAAACAGGTTTCTCCTTAAGAACAAGGTAAACACATATGCTGTCTCAACATGAACATCTAAATGGATCATGAATTCATCCTGAAATCATGTCTCATTGGTGTGCAGGAGTGTGCCACACAGGGCAGTCTCATCCCAATCAGCAGACAGGCTCAGACCAAGCTGGAGGTGTGTCTCTACACCTTCCTGTGGAGCCCTGACGCAGAGGCTGTGCTGGTGGCCATGTCCTGTTTCCGGCATCTCTGCGAGGAGGCGGACATCCGCTGCTGTGTGGACGAGCTGCCTGTGCACACGGTCCTGCCCAACTACAACACCTTTATGGAGCTGGCCTCTGTCAGCAATATGATGGCTACAGGTTCGTGGGACAACAGTCTCTAGATTAGACTGACAGATTTAAGCTTTAGGCCCTGTGTCCACCAAAGCGTTTTTAGGCAGCTGAAAACGCCCACCTGTGAGCGCTTGAGAGCGTGGCACAGATAAAATATATCTGATTTGGTAGATAATTTGTCTCTGACTAAAATGCTCTGTATGGCCATAAACCAGTAATATTAATTTCTCCTCCTCTTTTTTTTTTTTTTTTTTTCAAATACTACTCAGAAAAAAATCTTGTATAGTTATTGTAATGCTGTGAGATGTTTAATCATATTTTATTTGTTTGTTTATCACAGCATTTGATATTGATGTAGCTAAATAAGTTTTTTTTTTTATATACAATTTATTCATTTAAATGAAATTTTATTTAATTTATTCATTATTCATTTAATTACTAATGCTGTTATATTTTTGTAAATCAGTTAATATCAATGTGGCTAAGTAAATAAATTTATACATTTTTTATTTTTGGTCATGAATATGTGCGTGCGTGTGTGTATAGATAGATAGATAGGTAGATAGATAGTTATAAAAATATATATAGATTTATATTTTGCCATAAATAGGGCATTCGATACTGATAATCATATTTCTAATTAATATTATGATTTAGTGCCAGTGAGTTTTTTTTTTTTCATCTCATTGCAAATTAAAACACTATCCCCTGGTTTCACAGATGAGGCTTAAGCCTAGTCCCAGACTAAAGTGTAAATCTGAGCTGTTTTACTGTACGAAACCCGCACTGACTGATCTTGAAATATATCAGTGCCTTTGTTTTGTCTCAAGATGCACACAAGTACTGTTTTTTTCCAAGGCATATTAATGAAAATGACCTTATTGAAATATGGCTTTATCCTGGTTTAGTCTAAGCCCTGTTTGTGAAACCGGGCCTTTATGTCCGTTTGTGTGTTCAGGCCGCAACACACTTCAGAAGAGAGTGATGGCGCTGTTAAGGAGGATAAAACACCCTACAGCTGGAAATTTAGAGGTCAGGATTTCATTGTGTCAGTTCATGTTAATTTCAGATGTAATATGTTTTTTTTTTCAGTTATTAATTGCCAGTTGAGATCTTTTGCAGTATCTTTTAATTTAGTTTTTATTTTTTTTTCATCTTAGGCATGGGAAGACACATATGCAAAATGGGAGCAAGCTACTAAACAGATACTCAACCACCCGAAAAAAGTGGAAGATGGAAAGGTAGTTAAAAAGAACACTGATCAGTCAGGGATATCACTTTTTTCTCCCCTTTACCAGCTATTTTGTCTCTGTCCTCAGGAGTGGATCAACATGACCGGTTTCTTGTGCGCTCTGGGAGGGGTCTGTCTCCAGCAGCGCAGCACCCCTAGCCTAGGCACCTACAGCCCTCCTATGGGCCCCTTAACCGAACGCAAGGGCTCCATGATCTCTATGGGCTCTTGTGAGGTCAACAGCGAGACGTCACTCAACAGGTTTCTGGACCGTCTGCTGGGTCTCATGGTCTGTACACATGAAAAGGTTGGCGTGCAGATTCGCACCAACGTCAAAGACCTTGTGGGACTGGAGCTCAGTCCAGCTCTCTACTCCATGCTCTTCACCAAGCTACGCAACAGCATTGGACGTTTTTTTGAGACCCAGGGTCCGGTAAGAGATGCTAGTCATGACATGCAGCTGTAGAATGAGATATTATGTTCGAAGTAGTGCACTTTCTATTTTTTATTTCAGAATTGTTGAGGTGTAATTTGACACATTCAGAGCATGAAGCTCATATGCTTAATATTGCACTTAAAAAGCAAATGTTTTATTATAAATAAAATAGAAGTAAAATTCTTGTGTAATTAAATATCATTATATAATAACATTTATTTTGAAGCATTAATGCTTTTTGCAGATTGCTTTTTTTATCTTTGTAGATATGTGTGTTTATTATTATGTATATTTAAATATTTGATCATATTTATTAAAAATATTTAAATGAGTACGACAATATCTCTAATTGTCATGAAAAAGCCACAATGCAAAAACCCTCATAAATGTATGCTTCATTTTCTATTACAAAATACTGGCAACAAATATAACAAATTACTCAACTTATCAACCAATTAAATTTCTTCACTAAATAGTTGTCATGTATAGTTTTGGACACAAGGTGGCAGAATACCAACGTTGTCGGATCAATCCAGACAATGCACTCCTTTTAAAGCAACACTATGTAACTTTTCATTTTATATCATATTATCAGCATCACGTCACATTCTGCAAAGCTTCTGCCACATTCTGTGCCGGTGTCTTTGTTCTAAAACCTTGTCTCATTTTCTTCTTCAGGTTCCCATTACAGACACGAACACACTCTTTGTAGAGCAGACCATCGCCATCATGAAGAACCTGCTTGACAGTCACACTGAAGGAAGTTCAGAGCACCTCGGTCAAGCCAGCATTGAGACCATGATGCTCAATCTAGTTAGGTGAGACTTTCATTTACACTTAATCTTTTCATTTCTTTTTTTTAGAAAAATGTTGATATAAACACTGGATTTGCACGGATGGTTGGCATTTTAATGAAAAGAGCATTAAGAAATATATTTTTCCATTAAAGGCTTTTTTTTAATGATCCCTCTTTCTTTCTGTTTCCTTCTTCTGTCATCCTCAGGTATGTGCGTATTTTAGGGAACGTTGTCCATGCCATTCAGATCAAAACTAAGCTGTGCCAGCTTGTGGAGGTGATGATGGAACGCAGGGATGACCTCTCGTTCTGCCAAGAGATGAAATTCAGGTAAACTTAAACAAAAAACATTTTATTTAATTTTTATATCTTTTAGAAAGAAGTTGCTTATGTTCACCAAGGCTGCATTTATTTGATTATGAATACAATAAAACCATTAATATTGTGAAATATTATTACAGTTTGAATTAAATGGTTTCTTTTTGGATATATTTTAAAATGTAATTAATTTTTGTGATTGCAAAGAAGAATTTTCAGCATCATTACTCCAGTGTTCAGTGTATTTCAGGATTATTTGAAAATTCAGGATTTCAGGATTATTTGAAAAGAATAGCATTTATTCCTCGGTGTTGAAAATGTTTGTGCAGCTAATATTTTAGTAAAAACCATTTTATATATATATATATATATATATATATATTAGTGCTGTCAATCGATTAAAAAAAATTAACTAATTAATCGCACAATTTTTAAAAATTAATCGCGATTAATCGCGATTAATCGCAATTCAAAGACTGAAACTTTTTGGATATGTAAATGTAAAATGTAAATAATTAATGTAAACTCAAGACATTTAAATTTAAATTCAAAATATTTAAATTCAAAATATGATTGTTTATTGGAATTTTTGTTTAACTTGTAACACAGATTTTCTCCTGTAAACAACATACCTGCAATAAACCATCAATATCCTCCAAATTAACTGTTGGCTTGAAAGCCATATTTATTACAGAAATAAAAACACAGGCATGTAAGTACCATTTGAATTTCAAAACAATCAATGCCAATGAAAAACAAAAATGATTTCCATGTTGAATTCTAAGTGGACTGCAAAAAAATTCCAAAGTATAGTCATTGCCAGTGCTTTAAGTGGGCCGGTACGCACAGGTACCGCCACTTCCAAATATAGCTCTTGAGCGTACCGCCACCTCTCCGTGCGCACAGAACATGCTTGTAGCGTAACGGTACGCTCATCTGGACATCTGTTTTAATAGAGGTTTTAATCTTTTACCTGCACCGCCGATTTTCAGAGCGCCCTTCACAATGCAAGCTTCCTAATTCATCCCACCCAGGGCAGAAACTACATCACCCATTCCCCCTTAAGTTATACAAGTGAATAGCGCATGTGTCGCTTTTCCCACTGTTAAGTGTCAACAACTCAACGTGGCCGGAGAAGGTGTGTGAAACTCGTTGTGAGTTATACTAAAGCAAAATCTTGAGTATTTATTGTCTGATAAACATTAAAAACTGTCTGCGGAGGTTGAGTCGTCCTGCAGCCCCCGCTGGCTGTTCATTGGCTGCAGCATCTTTTTTCTAAGTTCTAAAAAAATACCGTAGACGGCAAGGCACAAATTTAGATATTTATTTATCTAATTAATCTATAGCCTATGCACAAAGACAATATGATCTTTTTGTCCCCTTTTTGTTTTAAAGCTTGATGAAGAGAGAGAGCGCAAGTTGCTGCAGCTGCGAGGAGGACAGTGATGCACGCGTACAGGAGTGATTGACAGTTCGCGGCACTGTGTACAAAAAATACTCCGCTACACAATTATTTCGTTTAAGCTTATTAACGTTAGCGTTACAGAAAGGTCTGATTTACGCACTGTTACAGTCATTGTTTTTTTTTTTTTTTTTTTTTTAAACAATGACATTTGAGTTCATGATTTTAATGTTGCTGTTTCTTGTGGCAGACTAAATGAAGAGTAATGTTTTTTGTGGCAGACTGAAGAGTAATCCGGCAGAGTTTTATACTGAAACTTTCCGTCTAAATGTCCTTCCTTGGTCTTATCCATATTTCTTTGCACGTTGAACACACATAGGCCACAACTGGAAATAAAAAAAACTGCAACCGCGTTAATTGCGTTATTTTATTTTAACGCGTTAAATATTTCAAATTAATCGAATGCGTTAACGCGCTAATTTTGACAGCACTAATATATATATATATATATATATATATATATATATATATATATATATCATAACAATTAAGCACAACAGCACTCACGCAATGTTATAGACGCATACTGATCATAATCTTTTTTTATTTTTATTTTTGCATTGAAAAAAGTAGATTTTTGTTTGTTTGTTTTTGTGTTTTTTTGAATTGTCAGGTTATGAGATATCAGAATTTGTTGCTTTTTTTTTTTTTTTAGAAATAAAATGGTGGAGTACCTCACAGACTGGGTGATGGGAATCTCTAATCAAGCAGCAGACGATGACGTCAAATGTCTGACCCGGTATTGTCTTTGCAGTTTCGTGCCATTCATAATATGTGTAGTGGCTTAAAGCCTGACAACTTTTCTTATCTTTTCTCATGCTGTGTTTTTGTGAACGTGTCCTGCAGGGATCTGGACCAGGCGAGTATGGAGGCAGTAGTTTCTCTGTTGGCTGGTCTTCCCCTGCAGCCTGAGGAGGGTGATGGCGTTGAGCTGATGGAGGCCAAGTCTCAGCTCTTCCTGAAGTAGGACCCTCAAACCAACCCCGTTTTGTCTTTCAATGTCTGTTTTCATCCCGTAATCTCTTCTCTTCCTCCTTTAGATACTTTACGCTGTTCATGAACCTGCTGAATGACTGCAGCGAGGTCGAGGAAGACGGCCAGCAGGTGGCAGGCCGCAAACGTGGGATGTCCAGACGACTGGCGTCTCTGCGGCACTGTACTGTGCTGGCCATGTCTAATCTGCTCAACGCTAATGTGGACAGCGGCCTCATGCACTCCATCGGTGAGAAACACTGACATTGTCATGGATTCTTATAGTACTTAAGCCGATTTGACTGAAGTATGTGATTCTGATGTCTTTGAATAGGTCTGGGGTACCATAAAGACCTGCAGACGCGAGCTACGTTCATGGAGGTGCTCACTAAGATCCTTCAGCAAGGGACGGAGTTCGACACGCTCGCGGAGACGGTGCTTGCAGACCGCTTTGAGAGACTCGTCGAGCTGGTCACCATGATGGGAGACCAGGGCGAGCTGCCCATAGCCATGGCACTGGCCAATGTGGTCCCCTGCTCTCAATGGGTGAGGGATATTAAGAACTTTAACAGTTTCGTTAAAGTTCGACAAAATAAGAACAATTAAATAGAGCTATTGTCTGTTTAAAAATATGCCTGAAAAGGTTTAACGCAAACTCGTTCATATTGAGAATTTTATTTTTAACACTCAGAAGCTAGATGTAGAAGCTAAAAAAAATTAATTTAAAAATATTTTTCACACAATAATGAAAATTTTATGAGGATTGTTTTTGATGCTGAAAATAAAGTTATAATTTTTTTATGGCATTATGAATGGGCCTTTAAGGTATAGTTAACCCAAAAATTCTAATTTTGTCATAATTTAATCAAACTCGTGTTTTTCCAAAACTGTATGACTTTCGTCTGTGGACCATGAGATCATTTTTATTTCTGGGTACAAACAGTGGAAATCAGTGGGGTCTAATCGGTTAATAATTCATCTTTATAACTCCGAGAGTGAGGCATTGAATGAATTCTTGGTCATTTGAGAGCTGTTGTGCTCCTTGTTCTGATGGTTTTCAGGATGAGCTGGCCAGGGTGTTGGTGACATTGTTCGACTCCCGTCATCTGCTGTATCAGCTTCTATGGAACATGTTCTCAAAAGAGGTAGAGCTGGCTGACTCTATGCAAACCCTCTTCAGAGGAAACAGCCTAGCCAGCAAGATTATGACCTTTTGCTTTAAGGTAACATGAAAGTATGCTAGTAAAAGCACATTAGTTCTAAGTTTATGATACCAAATCTGACACCAAACTTTTGAATGGCAGTGTATGTGTACTTTAGATCTGACTATGCATTTGCAGGTTTATGGAGCTGCATATCTGCAGAAGCTTCTGGAGCCGCTGTTGAGAGGAATCATCACCACGCCAGAGTGGCAGCAAATCAGTTTTGAAGTAGACCCTACCAGGCAAGTTTAGTTAAACTAGTTAAACTCACATTGCTAACACGGTTTAGTCAGGTCTAGCTTTTACTTCTCCTTTGAAGGGGAAATCGGATGCCCCTGTTCCACAAGTTGGTATGACTCTTTAGGGTCATCATGAAATGTCTGCAACATACTTTGGTTAAAATTTCTCAATGGTCGTGTAAAACAACACACTTTTTAACAGCTCTGCATTTCTTATGAGACATTGTTGCTACACCTGCTCGAGCTGAGAAAATGACGGACAGCGTACAACTGGCTGAGCGTGGAAATATGCTAATATGGGACAGTCTGTCAGCGGTAGTGGGAAGTGCAAAATGGCTTTATAATTGAAACATTTTCATTTATGGGGGGATAAAAAAAAAAAGGAAAGAATGGATTTTTATCATTGTATGGTGGTTGTGTCCGATGACCCATTTAAAAAAGTTTTCCATTTTCAAAGTACAAATTGGTTTCTCTCACTGTCATTCTGCTGAAATGTTAAATGTCTCATCTCCTCTATAGGCTCGAACCAGCAGAGAACCTGGAGGAGAACCAGAAGAACCTGCTGCAGATCACAGACCGCTTCTTCCTGGCCATCATCAACTCTTCAACAGAGTTTCCTCCACAGCTGCGCAGTGTGTGCCACTGTCTCTATCAGGTACGTTTGCTGCCTAATGCCAGTCTGCTGTTTTTTTACTCGTGTTACTGCATCCTCTGAATGACTGCACTGAGGCTGTTTTTCTTGCTTGAGCATCCACTGATCAGTCTTCCAGCCACTTCTAACATGAGAACCTGCTCTTATCCTCTTTCACGCCACTGCTCACCTCTATCTGTCTGTGTACAAATATATCAGACAGTTTAAATGCCTCCGTTTCCTTTAGATGCACACTTCATATACATTCAAAAGGTTATTATATGTTATATTTTTAAAATTTATTGTTTGAATCAATGGGAATCCTGCATACTTCCATTATCCCCATTAAAGTGTAATGCATTAGAAAATGATGACAAATGGCAAAGAAGATCTGCTGAATCAGACGTACAGATTCAGTTTGGTCATGAAACATATTTTGATAGTGCTTGAAGCTGTATAAAGGAAGTAAATACATTTTGAGCAGGTACAAATCTCTATTTTCCTAGCTGCTATAAACTATATATATATATATATATATATATATATATATATCTCTATCTCACACATGGGGTTTGGTATATTTATATAATGTTAACAGAGTGTATTGAGCCCACAGTTAAAATCACTTCCACCTGAGTTTACAAAAACTATTTATTTTGTTCCTTTCCATTATGACTCGAATTGAAAGAAATTGAAGGGTCTGTTAATGTAGTTGGTGGTGTATCTTTTTTAGTGAAACAAAATTACCAAGTTCTCATTTGAAAGTATCGACAGTTTTTCTAACGTCTCTGATGTGACTGCACTGTGTCAAGGGCACCATCTTGTGGACAGCGATACATAAAGTTTTTTATGAATAGAAAAGGAAGCTTTGAATGACAAAACACCTTTTATTTTCTTCTTTCTTAATTACATGTAGTTTTGTTTTGTTGTTGTTTCCTTTCATGGCTTTTCTTGTCTTGTTTGTAATCACAAGGATCGGGTTCAAGTAAATTGTTTTGTATAGCGTTTTTTACTATACAAATCATTGCAAAGCAACTTTACAGAAAATTAAGTTTCTACAATATTTAGTCGTAGTTTATAAGTGGTGACTGTGGTATAATTGGTGACTAATAGGAGAAAATGATTGGTCATCCAATCTTTTACATTTTTAACACACTCTGTTATCTTGGATAATTTAGAAGTTTAATCTGGTCTTGTTGACATATATAGTTGAGTATCATCAGCATAACAGTGGAAACGTATCCCATTTTTTCTAATAATATTACCAAGGGGCAACATGTATATTGAAAATAGAAGAGGATCTAGGACAGATCCTTGTGGCACACCATATTTTACTGGTGATAAATGAGATGACTCCCCATTTAAATAAACAAAATGGTATTGATCAGACAGGTAGGATCTAAACCATCTTAGAGCCTGCCCTTGATTTGCTGTATAGTTTTGTAATCAATCAGGTTGTGATGTTCGGCTTATTAAATACCATAAAACTGGGAAAAGATAGTTTTGTTGCATATAGATAGCTTTGAAGTCATTGCTCAATTTTCTGTTTAGTAGATACATTTAAACATAGTCTTTCCTTTCTGGGAAAACAGACTGGAAAAAAATGTATGACCATCAATCCTGCTACACACTAGTGTTGGGGGGATATGGTCATTTTTCAAATCATCATATCGTCAGTCTGTGAGATCAACAATACACGATATTATCTTGCATGGGCGGAGCAAGAGAGAGACTCTTTGTTCTTGTCATAGCATAACTATTTGGTGTTTTAAACCATGCAGGTGCGCCATGCAGGTGCGCAAGAGAGAGCCTATTGGCTCACCGATAATCAAAAAATATACTTTAAAACATACTGACTGATTTAACTAACGTTAAATAAAAAATACTGTATTTAAAACAGCTAGTTTATATATAGTCAGACGCAACTGTCATATTTGATTTGTCACTGTTCTGTGACAAATCTGCCGCATCTGCTCACGGAAGTTATCAGACTAAATGTTCTGCTAAATCAGTCAACGGTGAAAATTCATTAAATGTGTGGGACACCAACTCCACATTTTCGATCTCTTTCATTTCATGGATTTATCAGAGTCAAAGCGTTACAACTTCATCGACTACAAGCTCCAATCCTCTATTGTGTGTGTGTGTGTGTGTGTGTGTGTGAAATGCGGTGCTGAAGTGAAATAGCTGGACAGTTTGATAGCTGAATTAAATAGGCCACCTAATAAAAACAATAATAGCTATTTTTATTATAATCTAAAAAATTAATAGGAGAATTAGCATAATATCGTCTTGACTATCGACAGAGAAATCTGCTTATGTCAATATCTGTGACTATCGTCGATACACGATTCTATCGTCTATCGGCACAACCCTACTACACACTACCTTCTGTCTTCTGCATGGTCCACTTTCATACTGATGCAAGCAACGCGCATATTCTGGTCTTTAATTTCCTGCAGCTTTCTTAGCGTTAACTTATTGCTTTTATCTTTACACACTTAATATTTTCACACTTTGTTTGCTTGGGCCGAGAGCTCTCTCTCTTCTCTCTTCTCCACTGTAACATCTTTCCTGCTTTTGCTTGGAGAGCTTCAAGACGGTGTTTCTTAATCACTGAAGTAAACATGAATGAAATTGTTTGTAGATCAGCTCTTAGGAAGGCAGTGGTTGTGTTGTCTGCTCCTTCATTGTGTTTGTATGCACTGTGGCTGTGCTGAGTGCAGTTGTGTAGCTGCTGTGACCTCTCTGTGCTCATCTCTGCCCTGTAGGCTACTTGCCACTCCCTTCTGAATAAAGCCACTGTTAAAGAAAAAAAGGAAAACAAAAAATCCGTAAGTGTTTTAGCACTTTATTTTTTCTTTAGCTGCCATTTATTATTAGTTTGGGTTTATTCATACCATATATGCAACATGTGTTTTTTTTGTTGTTTTTTTTTTATGAATTTGTTCATTTTATTTATTTATTTTTTTTCTTCATGTTTTTGGAGCTTGTTTTTTTGCCAGAACATGTTCAGAAACACCTGTGTGTTAACAGTGTTGTTTGCAATATATATGGTTTTCTTATGAAGACACCTCCAATTTTAACAACGTAGTGTGGAAAACGAGCAGCTAAACAAATTAATTGTACTGCTTTGGATTTCAACTGTTGTGGACTGGGTCAGTGGTGGCGGGCAGTTTGGATCAGTTCAGCTTTTCTGTGCCTCGCGGTAAAGCAGAAGACTGTTTCTTTGTGTGGGTTTAAGGTCTATTCTAACATGAAGTCAGTGTATCGTCAAATATGCAGACCTTGAGCCTGGTACTGAATAGGTCTTCCTTCTGAGAGTGTATAAACTCGAAATGCTTCCAAGATTAAATTAGAAAACATTATGAATCTGTATTTTGGCTCCTGGAAGAGTCTTTTTTTTCTTGGAAAGCTTTCAATGAAGGTTTTAAGTAAATGCATGCTATAAATACATGCTATATAATAAACATGTTGGCGTTACTCTGGCTTTTCATGTGTTTTATGGGGCGTCTTCAAACAATGGTTGTGCATGTTTCAATTTCAGAAACCATTGGTGCATATGCATGCTTGATAATATGTAATGGTGTAAAATCAATTCTTGGAGTATTGGAATTGTTGCCACACATTGCCATCAATATTATTTTTAGTGTGTCTGTACATTGTCACATCCTGTTCTACATGCATTTATTTTGGTTAGTAACAGACTTCATTATGTGCTTTAGTGTGGTAATGTTTATTAGTACTGTGTGTGTACATTGCATTTTTAGTTGATAACGGATAAACTGTGTCAGTTTACATCCTTGCCATCATATTAGTTTGTTCCGTGCAAATACTGTTTCAAGCCCCATGACTCTGTTTGCTTACTTTCTTGTAGAGCCTGTTTTTTCTGACATGAAACACATTTATCAATTTTTTCCCGTCTGCCATTCACATCATTTTTTTCCTCATAATATCCTTTTCTAAATTTTAAACATATTGAAATTTATTAAATTTGTTAGTAATGTTATATTATCATGATGGCAACAATATATCAGAAATAATTTGACTTTTGTCATTTGCTTGTATTGCATCCTTCTAGCACTCAACTATCTTTCCTATTGTTTCCCTCCTTCCTTTTGTGCAGGTGGTCAGTCAGCGGTTTCCTCAGAACAGTATCGGTGCAGTAGGAAGTGCCATGTTCTTGCGCTTCATTAACCCAGCTATTGTATCACCATATGAGGCAGGCATCCTAGACAAGAAACCACCACCTCGCATCGAGCGTGGCCTCAAGCTAATGTCTAAGGTAAGTTGAGTGTTCTCAGATATTATACATGGCTTCCACAGGGCTCTAATGCTGTGTTCACACCAAACGCGAATAGAGCGTCTGGAGCAAATGATTTCAATTTTAAGTCAATGCAAAGGCACGTTTACGCGCGTCTGGAGGTCTCGCAGCACGAATGGGGCGTTAAGCATGGCGCGGAAGACGCGAATTCGCCTCATTCGCGAGTCTAGTTCGAATGGTGCTTTTTGTGCACTTAGCGTTTGACGCGAATTCACGTCTGCCGCCCGAGTTGAAACATTTAAACTTTGGCGTCAATTCGCGCTGCGTTAACCAATCAGGAGCCTGCTAGGAGTCACTCATTCAACAGTATGTTCCTGCAGCCTCCGGTTGTGCAGGGAAACCCTTCTCCACTCATTCAACAAGGAGGAACGACTGATGTTGTCAGTGAGCAGTCAACCGGAGCTATATAACAAAAGTTCATATTTCTATAGAGACAGGAATAAAAAGGACATAAAAAACATAACATAAAAAACATATGAATAGATAAATTGAATGAAGACCAAAGATAAGAAACGTTTCATTTTACCCCAAACAAATTATATTTTATCTTGAACCACTAAAGAGACATCAGAGCCAGCGGCAAATGTCAGAAGATCTAGCCGAGGTGAGGCTGCTCTTGGCGGATACATGATGACGGAGCTCCCGCTGATCGCATGGAGCTCATCTCCGAGATCGGGGAAACACATTTTTTAAATAGACGCTGTCATTATAAATAAACCGCATATTTGAGTTTAAAACAACTACATTCTTGCCTGAAATACTTTTAAAACTACGTCATGACATGATAACAGTAATATTTTGAAAATTATCCAAATAAAAATGGCAGTTGAAAATGCTGCGTGAACTCAGCTGGCAGAAGCCCTCTCCATGACGCGAATTCGCGTCTGTTGTGAAGTTAATTTCACGCGCGAATGAAGTGAATTACACGCACAAATGAAGCATGTTTGGTGTGAACATAGCATTAGAGTGTGACCAATTTGGTCGCACATGAGACCTAATTTCTCAATGGTGCGACTAAACAAAAATCATAGGTCGCACCGCACCATAGGTCTTTTTATTTTATTTATCTTGAGATGTTTTAAGTTTATTTTCAGCTAGAGCTGGGTGATATATCTAAAGATATGATCATGCGCATCTAGTCAGTAAATCTGGTTCCTTGATTACCGCTAAATCGACATCACCTGCTTTTAAATGGAGCGGCATTTAATAGACAGAGCCTATTGAAGCTCTTTAAGCACCAACACTTTTTCAGTAAGTAGCCTTTCTTGTAGAATTGTGCTTCAAATAAAGAACTTTATGTTGACCAGATTGTTAGTTAATCATTTAAGCTCCAAGTCAATGTTGCCTATTTGGACAGTGATAAAAAAAAAGAAAAAAAAAGTGAACTTGTAAAACTGCGGTGTTAAATGCCATGCAGTCAGAAATTTGGGTGCACCTTTTTTGAAAAAAAGTTAGGCGCACAAATGCAACCAGTGCAGAAAGTTACTCTAGAGCCCTGCTTCAATTTCCATCGTCTGTGTTGACTAACTGGCAATGAAATGGATATTTATACCTCCTACGCCCCACTTAATGTCAAATTTTTTTTTTTTTTTTTCAGGTACTCCAAAGCATTGCTAATCATGTCCTTTTCACAAAAGAGGAGCATATGCGTCCCTTTAATGATTTTGTCAAAAGCAACTTTGATGCTGCCAGAAGGTATGTTTGTATTTGATTTATTCTTGTATATTAGATTGTATTTGTTTCTCTCTAGTGGAGATTTGTAGCAGATGTTCTTCACATCAAAATATTTTTTATTATTTAACCTGAAAGAGAAACCTAAGTATACCTAAGAGTATGTTTGTAACTTCTGCTATGCTTTTGGGGTATGCAAGTATATATGTGTTTTTAAAAGTTAAAAATATGGCCCCTAATGGCCATAAAACTCCAGTTGTGATTTTTATTGAGTCTTGAAACACAATGTTTTAAACCAATCTGCTTCTCAGAAACTTTATGAACCTTGGGCTTCAAAATGCCTCATTTTTGTTTTGGCAGGTTCTTCTTGGATATTGCATCTGATTCTCCACCAAGTGACTCTGTGAACCACAGTCTGTCTTTCATCAGTGACGGCAATGTGCTCGCCCTGCACCGTCTGCTGTGGAACAACCAGGAAAGAATCGGCCAATACCTGTCCAGCAACAGGTAAAATAGCATCTAGATATTCAAAGGATGTCAAGTCATTTGCAAGGTATACACAGTCTGTATGCTTGTGTTTTTTCAGAGATAATTTTTTTTTCTGTGGTAAGTATAAAGAGTTTAGTGCATGGAAAATATGTAATGTATACAGTTTTAACAAATCTTGTAATCAAACTTTAAACCATAGGGACCACAAGGCAGTGGGTCGCAGACCATTTGACAAGATGGCCACCCTCCTGGCGTACCTGGGCCCCCCTGAACATAAGCCAGTAGCTGACACACACTGGTCCAGCCTCAACCTCACCAGCTCAAAGTTTGAGGAGTTTATGACAAGGTTACTGTTTTTGTCTTTGTCGCATATAATATTAGAAGATAGAAGATTACACACAAAATCTGTTGTTTCTCTTCCCAAATCTTTACTCATGTATTTTTTGTTGAGGATGTGTTATTTTACTCCTTTGTCACTTTTATAAAATACTGGTCTGTGAATTCGTACAGAAATGTATTTTCTTGTGGGTTTCTTAAATTCAGCTTTAGCTTTTTTTTTTTCTTAATTTTTTTTAAGGGAATAATCAAATGCCATTTAAATAACAAAATGTGAGTTTTTTTTTTAATTTTCAGAAAATATGGTGTATCATTTAGAATTTAGTTAATTAGCAGTCTTAATATTAATAATCTTAATAATCTTTTTAATATATATTTTTTTTCCTTTTCAGGCATCAAGTTCATGAGAAGGAGGAATTTAAAGCTTTAAAGACCCTCAACATCTTTTACCAAGCTGGCACATCTAAGAATGGCAGTCCAGTCTTTTACTACATTGCACGCAGGTAAGAGTTTTTTTTTTTGAGTCATGCTGCTTTGTTGTGATACCTGGCCTGTTGTTATTTGTGTTGTAACTTTTGAGCTGGGTTTTCTGTTTTACTCATATAATCCGGTTCATAATGTGTTTGCATTTGTCTCTGAGAAGCTTGCATAAATTTACAGAATATCTGCAGTGAGTTCTCATTATTAGTTTATTAGTTTATGATGTCAGCCTTAGTACGTCATTATAAGACATTATATACATCATTATATATGACTCCTACACACCTCTTTTAATAATAAACACCTATCCTTAACCATTCTGCATTTGTGAGGTAATTTACAAATGTCAGTGATGTCAACAAATGTTTTTTCTTTTTGTATATACAATCATACATTTATTTTTCTAGTTTTTTTTTTTTTTTTTTTTTTTACAGTTTGAGCAAAAATCTAAACAAAATCAGTAATCTGTGTTTTAGCTTTTTGACAAACATAGGCAGTTTGTCAAATGGAGTTGATGATCACGTCTGGTGGAAGAGTTTAATAACCACAGTGGAGGTGACAATATAGATCAAAACTCCAAACTGTCCCACGATCCCCATAGGTGAAAGAGTTGATGCAGAAGAAATGCTGGGGTTTGTGCTGATGGTTGTGGTTCTGGTGGCTGTGCTGTTGGTTGTGCCATTGGTCATACTGAGGTTTGTGCAGTTGGTCATGCCATTGGTTGAGCAGTTGATGGCAGTATCGTTGGAGCCTGCAGTTCTAAATGTCTGGGTGGTCGTGCTGTTGATCGTGCTGGCGGTCATGCTGTTGGTTGTGTTGTTGATCGTGCTGGCTTTCGTTCTGGCTGTCGTGCTTGCCGCCGTACTAGAGGTCATGCTGGGCATCGTGCTGGCTCCTGTGCTGACAGTTGTGCTGACGGTTGTGCTGACGGTTGTGCTGTCAGTCGTGCTACCGGTCGTGCTACCGGTCGTGCTACCGGCCGTGCTGGCCACTGTCCTGGCTGACGTTCTGGTGGTCGTGCTACTGGTCGTGCTGGTCATCGTGCTGGCGGTCCTGCTAACCATCGTGCTGGCAGTCCTGCTGGCCATCGTGCTGGTGGTCATGCTGGCGGTCGTGCTGGTGGACGTGCTGGTGGACATGCTGGCCTTCGTGCTGGTGGTAGTGCTGGCGGTCGTGCTGGTGGACATGCTGGCCTTCGTGCTGGTGGTAGTGCTGGCGGTCGTGCTGGTGGACATGCTGGCCATCGTGCTGGTGGTAGTGCTGGCGGTCGTGCTGGTGGACATGCTGGCCATCGTGCTGGTGGTTGTGCTGGCGGTCGTGCTGGCCGTCGTACTGGTGGTCGTGCTGGCGGTGCTGGTGGACATGCTGGCCTTTGTGCTGGTGGTAGTGCTGGCGGTCGTGCTGGTGGACATGCTGGCCATCGTGCTTGCCGTCGTGCGGGTGGTCGTGCTGGCCGTCGTACTGGTGGTCGTGCTGGCGGTGCTGGTGGACATGCTGGCCGTCGTGCTGGCTGTCGTGCTGGCCGTCGTGCTGGTGGACATGCTGGCCGTCGTGCTGGTGGACATGCTTGCCGTCGTGCTGGTGGACATGCTGGCCATTGTGCTGGCCGTCATGCTGGTGGTCATGCTGGTAAGACCATAGTTTGTAATCATTACAGCCACTAGCAGTAGTAGTATCTGAGTTTTGGAAGCCATATTCAGATCTCTCACTATTCAGATGGGGCAAACAACAAAATAAAATTATAGTGTTTCTTTTTGATTTTTAATTGTTTTTCAAATCATATTCTATATAGTAATTAGGGGTGTGCCCAAAGCTGAATACCTTATTCCTAAAGGCACGGACAATGCTTCAAAACAGATCCCATTCTGCTGAATAATATTCAGCTGAGGTTGGCACAGTAACTCGTTGTGTTTGCTGGATAACAGGTGAGCGAGGGGATCAGCACGGTAGGCAATAGACCTTAACTCGCTTGAGTGTGAAACTGAGAAAAACGACTTTAAAGTTTTTTACTCGTCCAGTCAAATTAATTTTAGGTAGGACACTGGAAATTTAACAATTAGATGTTTTAGTAATGAAAATTATATACATTAAAAAATTGTGAGCTCAAACTTGATTTTAACTCCTATTTTGAAGTTAATGTCTGCAAAATGTGAGAAGTCACACCGAGGCAAAAGGCAGTAACTTCCATTATCAATATTTGGTTATTTATCACCATTGCGGCTAAACATAGCCAGAACACTGTAACTCAATTAGAGCGTTCCAAACAAAATGAAAGAGCGGTAACTAGTGTTAAACAGTGTTCTGCCTTTGTTTATCCAGGGCTTTTCGAAATTACAGTTGAGACAACCCATTATTTTCTTGGAAAAAAAACAAAATTGACTCATAATACTTATACACATGATAAATGGTGTCTTGAATGTCCCAAAAATATCAATAACTCATTTTCGACAAAAATCTAAGTTACGGTCACTTGCCTTTTAGGGCTGTCAAAATTGCTCAAAAATGACGTTAGAATATTCCCTCTAAAAAATACTCGAATATTCCAACTATTCGAACATCTGGTGGCGCATGTTGTCAATGACGCGCATTACGTCAATAACAGGCCGAAATAATACAAAGAGACATAACTACTTGTATAGGTAGTCTATTTAAGTTTAAACAAATATGACAACGTATTACCTACACAAAAACAAGGAAATCAACTAATGTCCAAGACTGCAGACCTCACTCTCTCTCACCCTCACGTTCTCTGCGCATAATGGTTTAAATGAACAAACTAATTTTTGTGTAAGCAATTTAAGATCACGACTGTTGTCCCAAATATAGCAGGCTTCATTCAGTGATTGAAACAAATATTATTAATATTAATTGAAGTTTTACAGCATTTTAAACTGACATGATGGAATGCTCCGAGCGAGCTGTGCTGTGGTAAGCATGGAACTTTTCCTTGACATGAAACGATAAATAATCAAACCTCGCTTCCATTGCTTGACAGAACTCCCGGAAGCCTGCCCCATCCGCGATACTCATCGATCTCATGTCCTTACAAATGAATTAAATTATTTTATCCGTTATGGCCTCTTGTCGTGTTGCAGACAAAGAGCTTGTAGCGGGCGATGCAAAGTAAAGTTAAGTGTCAAGACGTGACTGTTTAGCTGGAGTTCCACACATTATGCCATGCTCATTTGGTTGCACATTTTTGAGATGTGACCTCGCTCATGTAGCGCGTGGTCGAATGGTATGCTAAATGTAATCTTAAATAGCTTGCATACAACTTTATCTCGCGGGTCAACAATTTTACCTCATTTTCTCTGCTGCGGTCGAGTTGGGCTCTGCACTTGCTGGCATCTTTCATGAAGACGCGTCAACTTTCAGCAGTGATGCTGTGCCAGACAGTGCGACTCCTGTGACCTGACCCTGAACCCTCAGGCGCGCTAGCGCGCCCACTCGCAAAGCAGACAACCACGCCTCTACTACCGCAGGCCTTTTTTTTTCCACATTTTTTTTTTTCGAATATTAATTTTCACCTTCGCAATTCGTTTTTTTTTAAAACTATTCAAATACATATTCAAATTTAGAATATTTGTTGACAGTCCTTTTGCCTTTGCACGGCAGAATAGTGAGTGTGTAAAGTGAACGAATGTAAACTTGAGCGCAAATCAAACAACCGCTATTGCATCTCCCTGCATCTCTCAGAAACCAGAGCTTGGCAAGAGTAATATCAACTAAAATACTACATCATACATCTTCTACTATTTGTGTATATTTCACCTTGTGTCAGTGATTTAAACCTTGTACGATATGATACATGAATGAATGCAATAAGTGAAGAGTGATCAATCAAACAGCTGCATTGCGTCTCTGTGCGTCTCCGTCTCTCAAAAATCAAACCAGCTCTCTTTCAAAAGTAGGCTATAATCAACTTCGATATAGATACATCTTCTACTAAGCCTACATGTTTGCTTATTTATCTTTTGCTAGTTTGGCACATGGACATCTGTTTAATGAAGTTTAATAAAAGACTCACTTAAAGAGTTCTGTGTAATGAAAATGTGCGCCTTGAATTAAGTCAGTAGTGTTTAAATGGTCACTTAAAGGGGTCATATGATGCTTTTTTTAAAGATCATTATTTTGTGTATTTGGTGTAACAGAATATGTTGACATTCTTTAATGTGCAAAAACATTATTTTTCAAATACTGTACATTATTGTAAGTTCTCTATACCCTGCCTCTCTCAAACGTGTTGTTTTCTACAAAGTCCCTCCTTCTAACAAGCACAGTCTGCTCTGATTAGCCAACTGACTCTGTGCATTGTGATTGGCTTAACACCGCAAGCATTCGGCGGAAATGTAACGTCCATTTCCATAATCTTTCAAAATCTTTCAAAATAAATGTAAAGACCATTAATAATGTCCTTAATTTTCCATCAGTTCAAGCCGAAAGAGGAACAGAGTCGCATGACAGACACAGTGATATGAAGCTCCTATGTGTTTGCAGTACACAAGCCACGGACAGTTAAGACGGCTGACTCCACTGTGTGACTGTCTCTCTCTCTCTATCTCTCTCTCTCTCTCTCTCTCTCTCTCTCTCTCTCTCTCTCTCTCACTCACACACACACACACACACACACATTCTGTGTGTATGTTTTTGTGTGTGTGTGTGTGAGAAAGAGAGAGACACCCAAAACTCTAGATTTGAACATTCAATAGCAAATTCTTTAAAAACAAAATATACTTCCAGTAGCTGATTCAGAAGCGCCTAATTGTCGTAGCAAAGTCAGAATGACCTCCTCTCTCAGGTTCATGAAACGGTCGTGCATAAAAAAGTCCTTTTGCTTTTGCCTGGATACACACAGCATCTCCCTGACATGGCTGCTTCAACACTAACTGCAGTTACAGATTTGAGACTTTATTCTTTGCAACTTTACAGATCTTCTTTATGCACCAGAGCTTGTAACACTTCAAAGACAAAGGAAAAATTGAAATCGCATCAGATGACCCCTTTAACATTTGTCATGAAATCTCTCTGCTTGTATAATAAATAGATTTTTTTGAAGTCATTAATTTTATAGTTTAGAACACTGAATATTTTTCCATACTCTGTTATCTTTTTACCTTACTTTTTCAGACCTGCAAATTACTAAGGCTTAAGTGAAATTGCATACTTTTCCAGACTGTGCAGGAAACCGTAAGCCAGAGGAAAGCATGTTATTTTACATAAACCTCACTACACAATATCGAGTGTAAAGTAAATGAGTGTAAACTCTATGAATGAAATAAGCGCAAATAAAACACATTTCCTAGACATTACTTAAATCAATTTCCATATTTCCAAAATGCGTAGGAATCCTTACTGTTTTAATTAAAATACATTTAAATAATTATTTATCGGATCACAAAAGGTCTCCGATCTGGGACTCGAACTTGTGTGGTACTGCTTATACAAGGGTATCAACTGCGACTGATTAAAGGTAGGCTATTTAAATAAATGTTATAATCATAAATAAATAAATGTATATCTATATTTTGCTGCACACCCCTAATAGTAATGTTTTTTATTTTTTTATAAATAAGATATTTTAGAAATAAGACTCATCATCCTGAAAAACATTATTTACCGTTTGAAATGGATGATCGTTGTCTGTGTGTCTCAGTGCTCTTGAAGGATGCCTGTGTGAAACCCAGTGAGAAATTATGCATTTTATTTGACTATTACACATTAAACCAGCACCCTTGCAAGAGGCGGAGTTTGTTGTCATTGGAGGATAGAACTGAATGCATTTATAATGTCTCTTCCATTCAGATGTCACTATAACATCAGTGTGAACATACAAACAAAAAGAAATTAATGACACTAATTTTATACCATTTTACTTTGCTTTCCAGAAACATTATTTACTTCATATTCTACAGTAAAAACTATAGTCTGAGAGAGTTCAAACATTATTAAAGGCAAGTGAACAATCAGTAAAAAAAAAAAAAAAAAGAAAGAAATACATAGTTTACAAGCATAGATAAAATAAACAGTAGTATTCAGGTACAGAAATTGTATAATGAAGTATAAAATAACACTGCAAAGTATGAAGTACTGTATGAATTAAATTTAGATTAATCTTTGTACTAGCTATTTCGTTGATTGATTAACATCAGTGACATTCAGCAGCACGTATTTATAGGCTGCTGTGCCTTTAAATCTGACCGCACGGATCCAGAATAACGTTATACATCAGATTTCTTTCTCAACCGTTAACATTCATTTAAAACATTGAGAATGATTACTAGACGGGTACTATTGACGTAATTCTGAGTGTATGTGTCAGTTCAAATATGAGGCTTTGTCTGCTATAGGATACTTACTAAGAGGTAAGTATATACACAATACTTTAGAGAGAGCTTAATATTTACATGCGTTCTGAGGCATGGGTTGGTATGCTTCAGATGAGCATATGCACAGATCATCTCACTGTGCACAAGCTTGTGTTTTTTGGGCACTTAAATGTTTAAACAGGCAAAGCTAAAGTGAGTTTAGTTTAAACACTTATATCAGTATGTGCTCGGTCTCAACTGTGTGTGCACTGCATCAGCATCCGGGTGATGACGGAATAAATGACAGCTCATATTCCAGAATATGGCATTCGTATTGAACAAGTGTGCATGGTTCGTCCACTCCTTTTTTTTTTTTTTTTTTTCTCTCCTCATCGTTGTTATTGTAATGTGTGGGAAGCCAGAATGCACATTTATTAAATGTTTTATGTGTTCTTTATAGCAAACGATATTACAGATGTCTTTCAAGATATAGATGGGAAAAAAGATTTGGTTAGTTGACAAAAAAAAAAAAAAAAAGCTTTTTTGTAAAACAATATTCCTGGTCCTTCAACTAATTAAAATTGCCTATAGAGTTTAATAACAGGATATGGTGTCACATCAGATGACAGATTTTAGTGTCATAATGTATTAATTTCATATACTTTTAGAAATATATGGATTAAAAAATATTTTACAACTATTTCTGAGGTATTTTTATTAACAATTGTATGCTTTTCTTTTAAATTGATAAAAGTTGTAATTTATTGAACATCCTTGAGACACACCATATTACAATTTTGAGATTTAGCTTAAAAAAATACAAATAAAATAAAAAAAATAAATCTAATAATAAATACGTTTTTAAGACAATGGTTCCATGTAAGACAAAAACATTTTAAACAAAATTTTTTTAAACGAAAGTTTTTTATATTGTGACAGTGAAAAACGTCATGTCATGCAACAACCCATTTAAGCAAACTTTTGAAACTTTTTAAAATGTAAAATTAAAGCGTTATACAATTGCTTGTAATAAATGTATAAACATTTTGTGAGATTAATGCTTAAAACAAAAACACCTGGTTATGAAAATTTAATTAGAGAACAGAATAATAATAATAATAATAATAATAATAATAAATGGGCTGGCATGACAGGCCAGATTATAATCAAACATAAGTGTAAACACATTTTGAAGCAGATTTAAGCAACACCAAAGTGAAAGGCAAAAATCTGAGATGAGACACAAGATAGGGTTCACAAGAACGAGACTAACATGTATTTAAAGGGTTGCGCAATGTGGCTAATAACAGACTCAGCTGTTGATTTCTGGATCGCAATGGCCAATCAGGGGTGATTAAGTGAGAATCTACTCTAATATTTTACCCGGGAGCGTGTAAATTAATTTGATGTTCTGGAAAAAATCGATATAGATTACTTTTATGTTGGCTTTTGCGGTTGGGAGCAGGACAAAACGTGAACGCCTTCATGGTTTAAAACAGAAGTAGCCTATTTCCAATATTGCAATGCACCCACGATATAAACCCCTGAACAGTCAGATGTGTCGTGGACATGCTCTTGGCTCTTCCTTTCACAACACGCTGAAACACGGCAAATAAACCCAAATAATTTACAACCTTTTTATTACATAATATTCTCTTTATAATATTATGTTAATGACATTCCCAATTATAGACGGTTTGATCGGGCGCACGCGCCTGGACCTAAGTTAACTTCCGGTCTGTGTTGTGTACATCGGTCTGGCTGCGGTGCCTTCTACAAACGCAGTTAAAGTCAAGGTGATGAGTAGACTGAAGTTGGGCTCAGGTGGCTGTGCTGCGGGATGTGTTTCCCATACATTTATTTATTTTTGGAGACTCGCAACAATCTTAAAACTGATCGATTTTCAAAAAGGCTTCGTTAAATAAACACGAGTAACGTAACGTTACGTAACGTACTGCACGTTTAATAATAATAATTCCTTACATTTATGTTTAAATATCAAAACGAGGCACGGGTGTTTTTATATCGCTGTATTTCTGAAAGAAGACTTGCATGTTATATGCGTGATAAAGCAGCGTGTGAGCGTACCAGCTCTGCTTTGTTTACAGCTGTTACTGGGGAAACCTCTATTTCTCGCGCTTTATGTCTATGCTTTAAAACATCTCCTGCTGGCAAATAATGAATAAGCATTTTCATTAAGTCCGCCTGATCCACACAGAAAACACATTTTGTTTGTTATCAAAAAATATCTACTCTAGAGGGACTTGGCTGTTGTTATTGATTCTATTTGGAGTCTACCGGAAGTTAAGTTAGGTCCACAAAAGCGCTCACGTGCATTAACGTTTGTTTATGTTAATGCCGTTGAAACCGTCTATAGTAACTTATTAATGTTGTGCTGAAGCTGTTCAAGCTGCGTGTGCTGAAGCTGAAGAGCTGAATGAACACTGGTAAACTGAAGTGCTGCCATCTTATTTAACACAGGGAAACGCATAATATATTCAGATATTTATACAACATAAATATAATATTACAACTTATATATGTACAAAAAGACCAAATGCACACGTGAACTCGAACTAAGTTACGTGCAAATCAGAATGTGTACCTTCTGTTGTAGATGTGCTCTTGGCTCTTCCTGCAACAACGCACTGAAAAATGGAAACCAAACCAAATAAATTCATAACGTTTTATTATAATAGTGTTTTGATAATGTTATATATATGACAATCACAATCATAGTTATTAATGTTGTAAGCTGCTGTTTGAGCTGTGTGCTCTGAGCTAAAGATGATCACCAGCAAACTGAAGCACTCTATTAACCCTCTATAAGCTATAGCTTAACCAAACGCATTCTGTATGAGAAAAATCTGACTTACATGCATAAAATAAACACAATATTACAACGTACAATTGTACAAACCGTAAGACTGTAAATGCACAAGTGAACTTAACTGTGCTAATCGTGTGGATCTGTTGTGGATGCGCCGTTCTCTTAACAATGCACTACATTATTTTACAGTAGCTAATAATCTCATTATAATATGACAGACTTGCCCTGCACATGTTGCAGTTCACTGTATCTTCATTTTTTTAAGTGTTTCCAGTGATATACGAGGGATTTCCCTTCATCTACGTTCCAGTTCTTTTCTGTGGCACTGAGGACAGCAACTTGTATCGCTGTCCTCAGCACAGTGCTGAAGCGGACAAAGAAATACACCTTAATTGTTGGCAGTAAGCTAACTTCATTTATCTCTTTTGAACAGTCAATACACAAAAAGACTGAAATGGAATTATATCTTTGGAGGTTCTGTTTCTCTCCATTTATTTACCCAACACGGCGGGCAGGGAACTGTCCTAAATTATTTAACTGTTTCTTATAAATTCAGAATGACAAAAGAACGATATCGACCTGAAATAACAGCAGAATTGAATCTGACACAGCTGCTTAACACAAACAGCAGAAAAACAATACAAAATTATTTCTCTTGTAGTTTAAACTTGCGTGTGGGACTTGGGGCTTGTTACAGCAGGAGACAATGGGGTTTTGTGCTGAACACCGCAAGAATGTGAGGGCGGCCGAGCAGGATGGTAAGTTGCAACTTAAAATTGCAGGAGTTTCCTCCTGCTGTTCCTCGGAGCATTTCTTGCTGAATTTAAAATAAAATAAGCTGCTTTGTTTTGTTTTTGTTTTACGTTTCATATTAGCAAAACTGTCTGTGTCTGTCTTGAATGAATGACATCGGCGGATATCATTAATTTCGTTGGTTCAATTGCTGGTGACAGTCCAGCAATGGGGTAGAAGCAGCTGATTGGCTGGGAAGCTTTCACTCAAAGCTTTCCTCGGGCTGCTTATTGGATGAACCGCTAGAATGAAAATTACTCACTACTCATAGGCCTGGGCCAAAATGGGTGGGCCCAGACCTAAAATAATGGTAGCGTCGCGGCTGCATCATGGTGAACAGTGTTCATCTGAAGTGTCTCAGCAGTAAATAATACATTATTTATCTGCTCTAAGATATCGGCCAAATTCTCTTATCGGTTCGATAACAATAACAGAAAAATTAACATTTATCGGCCAATATCGATTTGGTGGCTGATATATCGTGCATACCTAATATACATGTATGTGTATATGTTCATGTTCCATTTAGTTTAAACATGGACTATCAGCTCTGGTTTGTTGTGTTTAAGTATTTGGCATTTTCCAGTCTCTCTGTATGGCCTGTTGATTTTATTTTATATAGTTGTAGTAAAACACCATGGATTTTCCAATTGTTTTCTTATTTTCAACAGTTATGAGACTACTCATAGAACACATCAGCATCGCAATTAAAGTGTTTAGTTTATTACACAATTTAAACAATGAATGTCAATGCTCAAGCATAACACTGGAAAGAACATTCAATTTTCCACATTAAGTAACTGCTAATTGTAGTGTACTTGTATATGTGTCTAGATGTTGATATGTGTAGCCATACAGTACTCCGTCACATTATTTAGAAGATGGTAGGTTTATTGGAAGCAGGCAGAGATTGCAAATATTGAAAAATACTCAAGAAGGTAGCCACAACAAAATGAAAATGGAAACCTAAGAGATAAGTCTCTCGTTTTTCATTCTTAGTGTTTTTTTTGTTTTCATGCTCAAGGCAGCAGGTCTAGTTCAAGAGATTATGCAGAATCACCAAGCACTGACGATAAGAACTTGACATAAAAGGCCCAAAATGGTGGTTTCAAAGCTGCATATGTGGATTTGACGACTTGTGCTGCGAGCTATGTCTGGAAGGACCTTTTTGGTGCTGCGTGTTCGGATTGTTGTGCTTGACTGCGTGGACAGGCTATATGGAGTTGAAGTGAGAAGTCCTCCACCCCCAATCAGTATCTGCTCACCTGGCCCAGAGGTATTAACAGTACTTGGATATTGACCAACATTCAACTGAGCTGACTTGGACAGGTACCCAGATGTAACTGCCTGCATTGGTGCTCGGTGGCCAGGATGACGAGCGTCGGCACCCAGCGGCGGCTCTGTGAATGCGGCTGAGTGCCAGGTTCTTCTAGTGGCCAGGTGAGCTTCTCCACATGTGGGCCTGGTGTAGCAGGGACAGCCCAAGATTTTTGCAGGGGTCTGTTGCATCCAAGTCAGCATATGGTTTATATTCTCCTCGTCCTCGCAAGCCCAAGGGTTGTCTCCAAGTGTGAGTAGCTGCAGTCCATATAGTCGACTGAAGACACCATCGCTTAATGAGTTAAAACGATTAGCATGCAGGTAGAATCTCGCGAGCCTGGGGAGGCGATCCAGCGAACCAGGCAAGATCTGCAGCAAGTAGTTGTGAGAGAGGTCCACCGTATCCAAATTGTGGGGCATGTTCGTTGGGACAGTCCAGAATTTGTTATGACTAAGGTTGAGAGCTTGGAGATTAGACAACGTATTGTTAATAAAGACCACACGTTCCAGCAAGTTATGTGACAAGTCCAGTTTCTGAAGGTTCCAGTGGTAGGCCGTATCGTTCTTCTCTAATTGACGGATGTAGTTTCCAGAGGCACGTATATCCCAAAGTGCTCTTGGCAGACCAACAGGAAGGTGGTGCAGATGATTATAGGAGATGTCCAGAGTTCTTAAGTGGTCAAAATGGTTGAGGAGTTCGTCAAGATCTTTGAGTCGGTTATGTGACAAGTTGAGGAAATGAATGTTGTGCTGCAGGCTATCAGGAAGTATAGCTAACCCTCGTGCAGAGCAGTCCACCACTCTATGGCCTCTGCTACAGCTGCAAATTGGTGGGCAAATGGCCAGCACACGCACCCCGAACAGAAGAAGGAGCAACAGGTTAGTCGGCATGGAGGTAGGTGTGGTGTGGACTGTCCTGCAAAAAGGAAAACTTGTCATAAACTTGTTCTTTAGGTTTGCTTATATTAAAGGAAAATGTATTAGCATCCAAGCTATTTAGATACACCAAAGCTTTATCATGGAGATTAGTTGAAGGGTAGACTTCCAGTTCGAGTTGGGACTCTGCCCTCCTAATAATTACTGTATAAAACAAGTCAGTTAATCTTTTCAGGGAATTTTTACAAATCTTAAACGTATGATAATCATTTACCATTTTGCAGTGTACCCTACGTATTGTTCTAATGTTTCTGTCATTCTTATCATAATTATAGCAAGGTCTTATAAAGGTTCTCAGAGAGATGTAGCAATAATTTGAACTCTTTAGGAGATAAACCACCCTTACCTCATTCTCAACCCCCACCCCACTTTTGGAGGACATACCCATTACACATTATTTTTTGGGAAATAAGAAGCCTTTTCAAAAACTCAAAAACCTTAATGTCTCCCTTTATTTTGATGATTCTTCTCACACTACTGATTCACCCAGTATATCGCATCAACAAGGTATGGACAGCTTGACATAAGGACATTTTCATTTATTGAGCATTCTCTGTCCATTGCACAGTTAACAACAGGCCTTACTGTTACCAACCATACTGAGCAGATCATTTCTCTTTTTCTTAGTGGGTCTGTGCTAATAGTTTGAGCCTTTGCCAGGAGCTTCCCTGCCATGCTGCAGTGGTGAGATGTTAGCATTTAGCCTTGGAAGCAGTGGCTACATCCTGAACCCCCACTCACTCACTTTTGGGGCAGATGCAGACAGTGTTGCACAGGTACCTCTGTGCGTGTGCACAAATCACGCTCTGTTCTAGAAAGCTACGTGTTTTGGGTTGCCACGTCAGTATGCAGGAAATATGATATACCATATTAAAGCCGTATCATTAGTATTACCTTAGTAAATCCATTAGTAATTCCATTAGAACAATCTAAAGTTCAGTGTTTGCCGGAACAGTCTAACAAGGGTGTGCACATGCCAGAAATTTCTATGGGCAAAAGCATCTTCTGCTCTCATTAAGGTGTCCCTGTTTTTATAATAAGAGTAAAAACGCTCTACTGCAGACTCGCTGTGACCTAACATCTATCTGGAATTTATGATTGAGCATATTTGGTAAACCTAATTGTGTGATTTAAATGCTCCTTATTCTTGTCTAAATGGCATGTATTACTTACCTTTCCATTACTTTGTGAACATGTCGTTATGTCCGTTCTGACTTCTCTTGCTGTTCCCCCTTTTTTGGTGTCTTATGTTTTCCCAGTCGTGTGTGATAGCAGGGTCCACGTTTTGTTTTCACTGTCTCATGCATCTGTCTGCATTTGCTCTTGCTCTCGCTCCTCCTTCTACTACCCTACCCCCTCATTTTCCTCTCACTGACAGCCGATAGTTACTTTTGGTTTAGAGCCTCTCTTAGCCATTTCCCTGCCTTTCCGTTCTTCCAGGCATGGTCATGCCAAGCGTTTGCACCCGTGGGTAGCCTCAGCTAGTTTTGGCTGCCTGCTTGCAGCACTTCCATCAGGGTTGTCTGTGAGAGGAGGTCGAGAGAGAAAGGAGGGACCAAGGGAGGGAGATGAAATGATCATCGGATGGTGGGGAACGGGGAGGTGGCAAATTGCAGTACAGAGTCGACCCATACTGCTGCTGATGAGTTGGGGGGCGGGGGGTGGATGCTGACTTCAGTGTTTTATATTCCAGATCTGCACACACTAACAAATCACCTCCCTGATTTTTCTCTCTCAGTCTCTCCCATACTTGCACATTTTGTTCTCCTTTAACATGTTATGGTCTGTGTACATGCTGTATTTAAATATCCCATTACTCACACAGCCAAATGCTTTGATGAATGAACACCAACTCCATTGCGACGGTAACGTCTGATGCTGGATTAATACGTGTGTGACACAGCTAAATGCAGTACACAGGGCGACGTGGTTTAAAATAGGTGCCATTTAGGTGCCAGCTGTTTTTGCTGTTTTGCTCTAGATTGAGGTTTTTAAATATCATTCCTGAGGATTTCAGAATTGGTCCGAGTTAATTCTCAGGTTAATTTCATTCATCTTGTTGATGTATCCCCTATAGTGTAGTTAGTTTAGAGTATTTTATATGAAATCTACTCTGTTTGATGTAGTATCATTACAACTCTTTGTCTATGTAGCTATACATCTATAGATATAAAGATGGGATGGTCTGTGTTACTGTGATCTGTCCATTTGACTCCCACCTGTTTCCCCCTAGTGTTCTGAATATGCAAGTGCACAATATGAGAACCAATGAGGTATGAATTTAGCCGTGGAGCGAAGCAGCATAGCAACACCAATCGAATGTGTGAACAGCTGCATAGCAGCACATTGAAGTGTTGTGAGGGTTTGAGTATTCAGTTAGAAAGCCTGCAGCAGTGAATAGTACCAGTTTAGACTGGATGTTGTCAGAAAATAAAAACCTTATCATAACCCTAACAAAAAAAGTTCTGTAGCTTTACCAATGTATGGTGTTTGAATTGGATGATGATAATGTTTTTGGTGGCATCCCACAAACTAGTAGTTTAAAGGTAAGCGCTCATTTAACCACTGAACTCTGACTCAATCCCAACGAATAAAGTGAGTTTTGTTAAAGATAAGTCGAAATAGTCTTGTGGTCTGTTTCCCAATTTGACTCAGCTATTTCCTCTTTCACTTCTGCTGCAGGTGGTGTGCAGGCCCTGCATTCATCTCTGCAGAAGAAGCACAGTATACTACTTGTGCTAACTTCATACATTTCTCAGTAGTAATACATCAGTTTTGGTGATCCCTAGAAAGAGTGTGCTAGGGTTGGAAACCGAGAACCAGTTGAATAATCATTTTCAGTTGAAGGTTCCTCAAATCATTCATTGAAGACTAAATATGATTTTAATGTAAATGAAAGTTTAAACAGCATATTTCCACTGAAGTTTGTGAATCATTAATTTAGAAGTGTAAATGTGTAATGAGTATCTGTTTGTATATTAACATAGAATTCTAATATTAGCATAAAATATTAACATACAGATCTGCCACTCACGTTTACCATTTTTGTTTTATAGCTGAAGGAAGAAGGATGCAAGACTGTGTTGTTGCAACACTTTATTTTTAGAGTGAGCTGCAATAGAGTGGGGGCACGATGATGTCACTTTGTAGGCAGATCGCTGTTAGCATGACACTGGATCCCTCAATAAAAAGCCTAATAGGATTTTCCCATAGGCTTTTGGATTATCGCAAAAAAATAAACTCTGTTCAACCATAGTTAATGAAACTTACATATATTGTCCATCAAGATAATCTTCACAAGCTTATATAACTGATAGATTTTGAAGCCTAAATAAATGCACCTAAACCAAGTTATCACCCCAAGAACGATAGCTATAAAGATAACTATAAAGATAACGATATTAGCGTCCACACCAGCGAACATTATTGTTTGTATATTCCAAGCGGACGCGCGTCTGCTGCTTTAAATTCACGAGCTCATTACAGCAGGATTGATTCTGATTGGTTGGCAATGTTTTTATCGTTCATCAGAAAAAAAAATCGCTCTGAAAGTGATTCCAACGATATCGTTTCTCTGTGCCTTTATCGTTATAGTTGTGGTGTGGACTCCGCTATTCTTTAATATTGAGAACGATTTTTAGAACTACATCTTTATCGTTATCTTTATAGTTATCTTGCTTGGTGTGAACAGCTCTTTAGGCTATAAACGAACTACACCTCCATGGTCGCTCGTCTTCGCAGTCACCACAACCACCACCATACTTCTCACAAATGTATAAAAAAAATTTAAGTGTTCAGTGAAAAGGATTTACTCTGTATATAAGTTTTAATCCATGCAACATGAACCTTTTAATTAAAAACGTGTCTCCACGAACTATTCAATAAAATTCTATTGCTTTTAATCTATTAACAGCAGAGTGAGCAGCTTTTTAAGCTACTACTATATATTGTAGAAAACAATGCCTTTCAATGATTTGTATTGTAAAAAACACTATATAAATAAACTTGAATTGAATTTATTGATTTTGGAAAGGGTAAGATTCAAATTATATTTGTGAATAAAGTACCACGTTTCAGCTTTCCTTGCTTCTAGAGAATCCTCAATCTATTTGCTCTGTAACAGGTTCATGTGGCTGTAAACATTTAAATTTGACCTGGCTTTAAGCACTATGCATCGTTAAAGTTTCACTTTCACCATGACTAAGCCAGTAAATGTGGTGTTTACATGGAATAATCGTAATAGTTTACCTTACGAACCTGAGTCTCTTCATCAGTAGGAAAGCGATTAAACAAGCATCTTCCATTTGAAGACTTTTGTTGCATTTCAGGGCAAATAAAAAAGAAAACATTGTCGACCAACAATATAAAAATGCGGGAAACTATTAATTGGTTATTCTACAATTAATTCTATTACACATTGGAAAACTGGAAAATAGAGAAACTGTTCTGCGTGATGACGTTAAATGTCTCCGCCAGCGCCTGTAGTCCCATTTAGCAACTTGCTAGCAACAGTCTCTTTCAAGAAACGGAACAGTTTAAAAAATCACGAGTGGGGCTAACTGGTGTGTTTTATGTCATATAATAAAACGTGAAAGTCTGTAAAGTCTTGGACATTATTTAACCAAAATCCCATAAAAAAATTAAAAAAAACATTGACTCTGGGATGATTGAACCGGAAGTGCTAAAATGCTAACTTCCGGGTCTTTGCCTAGAAAGTGATATCATAATTCCACCTCTATATTGGGTCTGTTTGTCTGACAGTTCCTCTCAGTTTGAAGCTCACACATGCTCCCAGTGGCTATAGCAATGCAGTAATTCATTTACAAACTGGGTATTGTGGCTACATTCCTCAAATGTATTAGAACAAATGCATGAAACAAGTGCATGAGAATAAAAGCCACATTTCCACCGCAGGAACTTTCCCCAGGAACTAGGGACCTTTGGCCGGTACTCGTTGTGTTTCCACAGCAGGAACCAGGATATAAATAGAGTTAGATTTGGGTAAATCTAACAGGTAATCTATTTAGAAATGCACACAGACATAAATCACCAGACTATTTGCCTAATCTTCTCTGTACTTTAGACTGCAATGGAAATGCAGACAGCAACAGATCTGGGGGAAAAAAGTTCCTGGGAAAAATAATTCCTTGGACATATTGTTCCAGGTAATTTCGATGGAAAAGCAGCTAAAGACTGGACATTCTGTGTTTTTTATGCCTGAGCTAGCCATATATTTAGCTTATAGATGTTGCTTATTAAAGTACATAAATTAGTTGCATTGACATTTTAAAGACCGAACAAAATCAAAATTGCTTTGTATTTTTTAGTTATTGGCTTCGAAACCGCTATATGCTGGTGCACTTAAACTAACCTTAAGCAGATATGCAGTTTTAAAATGTACAGGCTCTGTCCTCTATGAAAATTGACCAAAAAGAGTGGTGTCCAAACTTGTTCCTGGAGAACCACTGTCCTGCACAATGAATCTCTTAATTAAACACACGTGAAGCAGTTGATCAAGGTCTTTAGACTCACTAGAAACTTCCGGGAAAGTGTGTTTGAGCTGTTTGAAGCTAATTTCTGCAGGACATTGGCCCTTCAGGAGCAGGATTGCACACCCCGACCAAGAATATGCATGATTCATTCTGGACTGCACAGCTTTTTGTCCAATCAGGTTCTCTCAAGATTGTTGAGAAGGAGCAAATCATGATTAACATAATAATTAAAGCCTATTGGCTAATTAAAAAAAAAAACACGACTTCTTATGTCCTTTTTTAAAAATGTTTCTATAAGTCAAGGTTGCATGCAGTTGTGTTTGCATACTTTGTTGGACTTTTAGAAAGCAAATATGAGTGTGGTGTTTGTCTTTTTTAGTGGTTTTTAGATTTCTCATGAGATTAGGGCAGAGGTGGAGCAGGTGGAACAGTGCCACCATCTGATGTTTGCAAAGGAGCTGCGTCTTCTGAAAGTGAATCAAGATCTATAGACACTAAAGGTGGAGGAAGTTTAATTACAGTACGCGGTCCAGAAGACAAAGATGGAGTGAGGTCATCAGTCTGCTTGGATTCTTTGTTCTCCGTCACAGGTTCGTGTGCACTTCCTGGCACAGGTGTTTTGGAGTCAGAAGAGTCCACAGATGCTTGAACTTCCTGGATTTTGTTATCTTTTCTCTCAGTTGAGCCTTTAGTTGTCGGTTTCCCATTAGGGGTTTGGACCTCATCCGGATTTTTTCTGCCAAACGTGCTTCCTTGCAGGATGTCCCCCATGAGAACTTCCTCACTTGTGTTCCTCCCCAATGTCAGGTGTTTCGAGAGCCGTTGAGAGAGGTATCTGGAAATGGACATCTGGTTGAAGCCTTGTCTATTGATGGTCTCAGATTCATCCACGTTTGGCAAGTTCGGTTGAACATCGCCATCCAGAAATGGTGATGGTCCGGCCCACTCAGGATTTTCAAGCTGCCTTTGTTGTATTTTACGTTTCCTTATCAAGATAAAGATTATGGCTATGAACATCAAAACAAACGTGGTGCCAATCACGGCTGCTACAGCAGGACCTGGGTTCGCTTGCTGTTTGTCTTTTGATGGAGGTGGACTTCGCTTTGTGGTGGCCTTTTTAGTGGTGGTCAACATCTTTGTTGGCTTAGTCACAGATGAAGTCTCAGGCTCAGGTTCTTGAGTACTTGTCCACTTATCTGTGACTTTCCTCTCTGTGGTTTTTACACCACTGTTGCTTACTGTCCCATTGAAATCTGACACAGTTGTTATAGCAGAAGTGTGGGGATGAGTCACTGGGCTTGGTTGGTATGTAGTTTTCATCAGGGGCTGGACTGTTTGAAGATCTTTACTTGTATTGTTTTTGACGCTTTCCGTAACTTTTTTATTTGCTTGCACATCATAGAGTCCAGAGAAAAGAGAAGTAGGTGTTTCCTGTGTGCCATTCTGTGTCTCAGAAAGACCACTGCTTGTCTTTTCTTTTGGTGAAACATCTGCCCTTGTGACATTGGGTGGTTTAGTAGAGACATTAAATTGTGTAGCATTCTCTGTCTGCGAAAGATATATAGTATGTGGTCTGTGGGAACTTTCTATTGGTTTTAGTAGTCCCTTTGGTAGAATTTTCTCGTCAAGTTGTGTTGACGCAGTAGTCAAGTTGTGTGTATCATCATTTACATTCCTCTTTGTCCTTGATGTCTCGTCTTCACCATTTGTTGCCCTCAGCCTGATACCTTGCTGCTCTGGCTGACTCGTGATGTGTTGCATCTGAACGCTTCTTGAAAGTGAAACCACGTTTTTTGTTCCAGAATCAATCGTGTAGTCCCTCTGCCTTGATGTATTTTCTGCTGTGTTTGTTACCTCAGTATTCTTAAGGCTGGTTGTTAAATGGCCGTTTAGACTCCATGGTAGAGAAAAGAGGAAGACAAGTGTGTAAAGAGTAATCTTCATGGTGTCCTTTGAGAACCTTGCCAAAAAGAGACATTTTTGCAAATGAGACTCAACAGACCGTTTTTTTTCTCCCTACAAAGTACTTATAGGCCACATGCAGTATGTTCAGATTAAAACTTTTACATTTATATTTTAAATATAACTACTACAAAATGCAACTAATGTTTACAAATGTTACAAATTCTCGTAGCATAGATTGACAATAAAAAAAAAGTAGGTTTTCATTTATTTAGCAGTCAGTATTGGACAATTCGTTTCTGACAGACTGTTTTCTCCTCTAGTTTGTAGTGTTATGTTGTTACTTGAAAAAAACATGACTTAAAAGTTTTGCTGCGCTGTATTAAATAGCATAATTATTGGTTTATGCTAGACAAAACTGCAGAATATTTACTTACTCAGGCATCCTCTGAAGCATTTGTTGAACTGAAGTATATAGTGATGAATACGGAACCTTCGCTTCACTTGACAGGAAGTGAAGCTGTGAAATGGCTGCATTCGGTTTTGCTAATAGCTGTTTTTTTTTTTTTTTTTTTTTTTTTTTTACTGAGGAAAGAATCTGTGGTAACGGAGTAAGAAAAACAGAAGTACTTTTTTTTCTATCTAAACTGTGTTCTAGGATATGAGGCTACTTTTCAAGGTATATTTTAAAGCAATGCTGTTAATTTTCTGAAAGCTACAGTTAATAATTGTGTTCAAATATATCTGTAAGTGTAAGGATTCTAGGTCTTGTAGGTCAAAAGTCATGTGAAAGGAAATGATCTCATGCCTCTTATTTGTAATTTTGGAAAGTTCCTATAACTGAACACCCTCTTTTCAACCACCTTCTGAAGCAAAATCTGGCAGCGACCTTACCAGAAGCATTTCTGCAGTGAGTTTGGCAAAGCATGCAACAAAATTTCAACATCCGATTTTAAATGATAAACAGGACAAACATTTTAAGCATTAGTATTTCATTTTATTTTTCAAAGAGATGTCAGTGTTCTTGAAGAGAAAACCTGCTCATTGTTATAAGATGTGGAATGCAGAATGGTACTGCTTTTCCCATTTTAAAGCTGAAGTGCGTGATCTCTTGATATTCAGATTTAAATACAAGTAAGCCAATCATAGGTTGTTTCATCCAAACTGTTTGACCGACCAATGACAGATACATGCTTGAAAAACAGTCATTTATTTTTGCAATGCGGTTCAGTAACTGTAGTGGAAATTACAGTAGAAATTACACAAACACACCAGCTTGAAGTGCATGTTGTGGTCTGTTAGTTGTGCACAAAGCGTAGAGATCTATTTGACTTTCAGTTACAGCGAGTGAATGTGCTCTTCTATTACTGGGTATATGCTGCTCCTTGTCAACAAATAGCCAAAATGTGAGACAATGCTGATGTAAGATAGTAATTTCACAATATAAACAAATGTTCACAGATATTTCATAAAGTTATTGTCCTTGTCATCCTCACTAAACAGGAGCTGATTGAGATAAGAGAACTGCATTGACTTAATCTGTAAAAATGGAAATGTTTTCTATTTACTGTCTATTTGACCAATCAAATTCATCTAATATTACAAGAAACTTCCTTTTAACAGGATGAGAAATTATAGTTAGTTAAACGATTCTGAAAAACCCTGTAAGGTAGCTTGCAACTGTGCAATTTTGTTAGCTTTGTTAGCTTGCTATATAGATCGCTGGCAAGCTACGCAATATCGCGTTCATTATGGAAGGCGATTCATCTGCGATAATGAATGCGATTTTGCGTAGCTTGTCAGCGATCTACGGCTCTGTCTATTAAATGCCACTCCAATTATAAGCAGGTGATGGCGATTTTAGTGGTGATCACGGAAGCAGCTTTACTGATTTGATGCACAAGATCATATCATTAGATATATCGCCCAGCCCTAATATATATATATATATATATATATATATATATATATATATATATATATATATATATATATATATATATATATATATATATATATATATATATTTACTGCAGTAGCTGAACTGTTGTAGACAAAAAAAAAAAAAATGAAGTCGTCAGAGCCCAGCATACAAAAAAAGCTCTTATACTTTACACCATGAGAGGCATGTTTTCCACATTTATGGGATCTATGCAGGAATCTCTTGAGGTGGAGCTCTGTATGGCTGTAGGGACACTTTCTGAATCACTAGTTGCATTAGAAGTGGCGATACCATCATGAATCTCTTCCTCCTCCGGCTTCTCGCCATCTGTCTTTACTTCCTCCAGTAGAACGCTGGTTTCGCATGGATCCGCAATGCTGCACTCTCTTCTTTCTGTCCCCGAGTTGCCCATTCCACTCACCAGCTCCGCATTGCTTTGGGATGGACGAGGGGCCCGTTGACGACGTTTCAGGCTTGAGACAGTACATGCCAACACTATGGTGGAGGTTAGAAGGATCAGGATGACGCCACCAGCAGCTGCAGCTGCTATAAATGTTAGCTGCGCATCAATTAAACAGCTGATCTCAGAGGCACCAGTTGCAGGAATACTAGTTGTCGCAAAGGAAATGTTGAGGTCTTTATGCTCTTGCATGGGTGTGGTGTACATCAGCTTGTTTGTGGTGTTCATTATCACTGTGTAACAGACAAATACAGTTATTAAGCAGGATGTGTTCTTTTGAATATTCTTTATAAAATTTACACTGTTTTAACCAGGCATGATGCAATATGTTTCCAGCGACAATCAATTTGTCTGTTCAAACTGAATGTTAAAAGCCCGGCTAATGGAGAGAAAAAAGTACATTATTTGTGTACAGTACCATTCAGGGGTTTGGGGATTTCTTTTTAAAGAAGTTAATGATTTTATTAAATTAAGGATTCATTAAATTGGCTGTAAGTGACAGTAAAGACATTTGTATTTCTATTTAAAATAAATGCCTTACTTCTGAACTTTATGTTCATCAAGGAATCCTGTTATTATCATTTTATTTTAGCTACTTTTACGTTTTTCCTGTATTTTTTAATCAAATAAATGCAGGCTTGGTGAGCATAAGAAACTTCTTTCAAAAACAAAAACAAAATCATACCAACCCCAGTCTTTTGAATGGTAGTATACATAATTTAACATGAATCACTATGATTTTAATTAGTGTATATGGATTTTAAAATGCTCCAATCTTTTGTTAAAAGAGGTTTTAATAAAAACATTAACAAAGACTAATGAGTAGTTTGCTCTCCTGCCTACTGTTTTCCAAACTCTTAATTACACACAAGCTTTAGAGGTAATTGGTGAATTAATAAGTACTTACTAAAGTGTATTTTGAGCCTTTCTAAGAGACTTCTCTGGAGAGGGAGAGCTGGAAGATGAAGAGCAACGACCTGAAGCAATGAGGCTTGATATATTGTGAATCACTTCCTGTCCCCCACGCTTGATGTTATTTTGGTGGTCTTCAGTTGAGATGCTGTTGACCTGTGGTCACATCAATAGAAAACGGTTATATTTTTGATACACTGCTTGCCATTTTGTTTACACTATTAAAAGTTTGCCATTTAAGGCAATTGGCACAGACTGCTCATGTTTTAAGTATTTGAAATGACGATCGCATCATTGTTTTTGGCATATATATGCACAGTGCATCGTATTTAGAAGCAAAAACAAATTCAAATTCAAACTATAGTTATTTGTCTTTAGGTTCAAAACTGGACAAATCAATGGTGATCTTCTGATCTATCACGTCCTTCTGACCCTCAAGCCGTACTATGCCAAGCACTACGAGATCGTAGTAGACCTCACCCACGTGGGCCCCAGTAACCGCTTCAAGACGGACTTTCTATCAAAGTGGTTTGTGGTCTTTCCAAACTTTGCCTACGAGAATGTGGCTGCCGTGTACATCTACAACTGCAACACCTGGGTACGAGAGTACACCAAATACCACGAGCGACTACTGACCGGCCTCAAGGGGAGCAAGAAGCTGCTGTTTATCGACTCGCCTGCACGTCTGGCTGAATACATCGAACCTGAGCAGCAGAAGCTGCCTGCAGCTACCTTGGCCCTGGAAGAGGACCTCAAAGTGTTCCACAATGCCCTGAAACTGGCACACAAGGACACAAAGGTGTCGATCAAGGTAAGAGCTTATGGATGTGCAAAACTTGACCCAAGTGTTATTTGGAAGGCAGTTTATTATACCAGTATTTTCTAGACTGGGCAGGGATGCACCCATAATAAAGCCCAATTAGAATTTTCACGTCATTCTATACCTTTCTAAATACATTTATATAGTAAATGAAAAATAAATAATACAGAGCCTTGCATATGACATGTGAACAAAAATAGATTTATCTTGGCCAATAATTAAGAATTATCACAAAATAAGTTTTATTAATTCAATCCCTCTGTTTAGTTAAATAGCGGCCACAAATTAGGATTTTGTTCCCATGTTTTATGAATTTGTGGCTAGGTTTTACTAATTTGTTCTATTATTTTGATTTGAATTAAAATGAGGGAACAAATTCTTCAGGTGTTCATGATAGACATACACACACACGTGTGTGTGTGTGTGTGTGTAGATATATATATATATATATATATATATATTAAATTTTTTTATTTTTCCCATGTAATATGCTAGGCTCTGTAAAATAATGTTAAAATAAAATAAATAAATGTAAAAATAATTATCTTCCAACGATACAAATTAATTTAGGCATCACAACATTGCATTATACAATATAAAAATGAATATTCATTTTGCTAAAGATTTAAGTGTTTTAAATTATTAGTGTTTTTAAAATAACTTAAATAATAACATAGTGTAAATCCCAGAGTTTTAGATTTATTTTTATTTTGTATTTTTTTTTTGGGCCCATTCTATCTAGGTGGGATCAACAGCTGTTCAGGTCACCTCTGCTGAGCGAACGCGTGTCCTGGGACAGCCCGTTTTCCTGAACGACATATACTATGCCTCAGAGATCGAGGAGATATGCCTGGTGGACGAGAACCAGTTCACACTGACCATCGCTAACCAGGGCACCCCTCTCACGTTCATGCACCAGGAGTGCGAAGCCATCGTTCAGTCCATCATCCACATCCGCACACGCTGGGAGCTCTCCCAACCGGACTCCATTCCCCAGCACACCAAGATCAGGCCCAAAGATGTTCCTGGCACCCTGCTCAACATCGCCCTCCTCAACCTGGGAAGCTCTGACCCCAGTCTGAGGTGAGAATCATTGCACTTGGCCTGGCATCTTGGGGGATTGAGTTTTAGGCAATGCTCAGGCTGTTTTTCAGCCTAACAACTTGATCGTTTTGGGTGAATGGACTAATGCATCCCACTGTTTTTGTTATGACAATGAACCTTTTATTTGCAGGCTTCTGTCTTTGTTTTGGTGAACTGGTTAGAAATGCTCATACTACTCCGTTGTGTCTTTTAGTTCAACTGGGACAGCTCTTGAACTTGCATCCTACAGTTAGAACCAGGCAGAACCTGTCGAAAAATTTAATATCTCTTGAATTTCTGATGTATTTGTTAAAGTAAATCAGTGCTTCTGAAAATGACTTGCTCTTAACTAAAAACTCCTTCAACAGGTCAGCTGCGTACAATCTCCTTTGTGCCTTAACCTGCACCTTCAACCTGAAGATTGAAGGTCAACTCCTGGAAACATCTGGCTTGTGCATTCCAGCCAACAACACCCTTTTTATTGTGTCCATTAGCAAAACGCTAGCAGCTAATGAGCCCCACCTCACTCTGGAGTTCCTAGAAGAGTGCATCTCAGGCTTCAGCAAGTCAAGTCAGTGTCACATGCAAACAAACAATCATCATTCTCCACAAATGTGCTATTGTTCAAAAGGTTGTTGTCAGTAAGTTTGCTTTGCTTTTATTTTAAAAGAAATGGATACTTTTATTTAGCAAGGATGCATTAAATCTATTTAATGTGACAGTGAAACTTTTATAATGTTCTTTTGAACTTTCAGTTCATCAAAGAATCCTGAAAAAATGCATCACTGTTTCTACAAAAAACATTAAGCAGCACAACTTAACAATAATTATAAAAAACCTTTTTGAGCACCAAATCAGCATATCAGAATGATTTCTTTAAGGATCGTGTGACACTTAATACTGTAGTAGTAGTAGTGATGCTCTTTGTCATTACAGGAATAAATTACATTTTAAAATGCTAAAATAGAAAACAGCTATTTTACATTATAATAAATTTATATTCACAATATGAGGCTTGGTGAGCATGAGAGACTTCTTTCGAAAACGGTACTGACCTCAAACTTTTGAACAGTAGTTACAAAATAAGTGAGTGGCCATTGCAAAATACCATTTTTTGTGTCATATGTTACAAAAATGTTGTGTGTCTCCTGTTGTTTGGTTTAGGTATTGAACTGAAGCATCTGTGTCTGGAGTATATGACTCCTTGGCTGCGTAATTTGGTGCGCTTTTGTAAACACAATGACGATGCTAAACGGCAGCGTGTCACGGCTATCCTGGACAAACTCATTACTATGACCATCAATGAGAAGCAGATGTACCCCTCCATACAGGCGAAGATATGGGGCAGCTTGGGGCAGGTAGGCCTTTTAAACCACTTTAAAGTTTCTCCCAATTTCATTTTGTGAGCTTATTCCATCCAGAAAGTTTCAAACAGGCATTACAATGACAAATGCCTTTGAACTCCAACACCCCTCTATATTTCTATAGTAATTCAGCCCATGTCCTTAGAAACTCTAAGTCAGCACTTAGAGAATGCACTGTTTTTACGTTTATAGATCACAGACCTGCTTGATGTGGTGTTGGATAGCTTCATAAAGACTAGTGCTACCGGGGGTTTGGGATCCATCAAGGCTGAAGTGATGGCAGACACAGCTGTAGCTCTGGCTTCAGGAAATGTCAAGCTGGTGTCCAGCAAGGTACTGGTCACCATATTATATGAATTTATGTTTTTAATATGTTATTTAATATGATGCTGTTCTTACGATATAATAGTAACAGAGCTTTTCAGTCAGGTTGTACAGAAATATTAAATCCTGCTGCATTGCTGATGTGCATTGAATGATTTACAGCATGGAAAATGCAACCGAACCAAAAACGAAATGTACCTTTTTTCTTCAAACTGTAGTAACAGAATATGCAGTAATGTTGTAAGCACTGATGCTATTGGAGCTAATTGCTACTTTTAATTATTTATAAATAATTTTGAATCCCAAGATGATGACTGAAACTGCTTCAGTTACATTGCATACACATTTTTGTATAATTTCATTCAATTTATCTGTTGAAACGTATACCTCCTATATAAAATCATAGAATATTAAATTGTAATTGCATCATTCAAACCAGTTTTATTTCTTGTTAGCATATCTTTAAATGTCTTATAGGTCTTTTAGGTAACTTTCTAGCCATTAACACACTTTGAAACCGATATCGACTTACCGCTTAAAGTGTTTCTGGCTCTCGTGTTCCTGAATCATTCCTCTTGTGTTATTATCCCGGTTGACTAGCTCTTCTACCCAACATCTATTATCCTAAGTGTTCTGCACAAATGCCCAGTAAGTATGTGTGCGCACAGACAGACAATCGTTAGCCATCGGGGCAGTCGCTCCTATTATATGGGCAACTGTTAGTCATTATGCTCAATGGACGTCATTGTCAGACACCAACATTGAGAATTCGATAAGTTAAGCGTCCTTGGTCTTTATTATTCTCGATTGGCGCAGTAAACATAACCAAATACTTTCTGCTATTTTACACTAGTTGAAGATGCTCAACTGTGCTAAAAAGCCAAATATTGTTTGGTTAACGTGTGCCAGCCACTGCTGATGTCACAGCGGGCAGCACAAGGACAGGCTTTGTCCAGCTGTTTCGTCTGCTTGTCTAAGACTCGTATAGCAGCCAGACTCTGAGGTTAAAAGAGGGACCAAGTATAATCTTATTGAGAGAGCAAATGATGTTTAAGTGCATGTCACCGAGTCAAAATAAAAGGCACATTGTCTACATTCTATTTTGTGTTGGAGTAGTTTCTAATTTAAGGTTTGTTTGAAATGATAAATTATGCTTTCTGTAAAGAGTCCAGTCATTTTTTCCAATATGGAGAGCTTGAATTCGCTTTTAAACCGCTTCAGTGATATTGCATGTTTTTTTGTTCAGTTTAGCACACTATTTGAATATTTAGTTTTTTTCAGTGTCCAGTTAAAGACAAATAAAACTGAAATTTGTAATGGAACAAAAAAAATTCCTTTATTAATTTGTCTGTCAGGTGATTGGCCGAATGTGTAAGATCATCGATAAGACGTGCCTGTCCCCCACTCCCACCCTTGAGCAGCACCTGATGTGGGATGACATTGCCATCCTGGCCCGTTACATGCTCATGCTCTCCTTCAACAACTCTCTGGACGTGGCCGCTCATCTGCCCTACCTGTTCCATGTCGTCACCCTGCTGGTGGCCACCGGCCCGCTGTCCCTCCGAGCCTCAACACATGGCCTCGTTATCAACATCATTCACTCGCTCTGCACCTGCTCACAGCTCAACTTCAGCGGTGAGAAATAACTCCCAGACAATGAGGGCTTTAAAGGAATAGTTGACCCAAGAATGAAAATGAGTCAAATGTAGTCACCTTTAGGCCATCCAACATGTATGAGGTTGTTTGGAACAGATTTGGAGTAATTTAGCGATGCATTACTTGATCACCATAGCCTAGTGAATGGGTGCCATCAGAATGAGTCCAAACAGCTGATAAAATCACAATAATCCACAATTAATCCACATGATACAGTGTGTGTATGTGTATATATATTTATATGTATATATATATATATATATGTATATGTATATATATGTGTATATATATATATGTGTATATATATATATATATATGTATATGTGTGTGTAGGTGTGTATATATATGTATATGTATATATATGTATATGTATATATATGTATATATATATATATATATGTATATGTATATATATGTATGTATGTATATATATGTGTATGTATGTATGTGCTACATGGGAATGTGCTCCTTACATTATTATGCAGTATTCCTGATTTATTGTTTGCTAGACACTAAGTTGTTTTATTGGAGATGATCGGTCTGATTCTCTGCTGTTCTGGTTTTTGCTTCTGCAGAGGAGACTAAACAGGTGCTGCGTCTGAGTCTGACGGAGTTCTCCCTGCCCAAGTTCTACCTGCTGTTCGGCATCAGTAAGGTCAAATCTGCGGCGGTCATCGCCTTCCGCTCCAGCTACAGAGACCGCTCGTTCTCCCCCGGCTCCTATGAGAGAGAGACCTTTGCCCTGTCTTCCCTGGAAACGGTTACAGAGGCTCTTTTGGAGATCATGGAGGTTAGTTACATGCATTGTGTATTACGAACGTGCGGCGTATAGCCACAGTGTTTCGCTGGTGCTGTCATTTTAAAGTATAGGTAATCTTTTTAAATAATCATTTATGAGTACATACTACTTATGCCTTGAAGTCTTTTATGTACATGTTATTTAACCAATCATTGTTTTTCCCCAGGCCTGTATGAGAGACATTCCCGGATGCAAATGGTTGGATCAGTGGACTGAATTGGCACAAAAGTGTGTTGAAAACATTACATTTAATAAGAGTTTTGTGATGCAGTAACAACTGAAAATCACAGTACATTCACATCTAATTAATAATGAATTGTACTTTCTTGTCTTGGATAGGTTTGCATTCCAGTATAACCCATCTCTCCAGCCACGGGCGCTGGTTGTGTTCGGTTGCATCAGTAAACGTGTGACTCATGGACAGCTCAAACAGATCATTCGTATTCTCAGTAAAGCAAGTCCTCTGCTCAGCATTGATCGGGTTAGCTCTATCTGTTATTCTCTCTCGGAATACCTAAATTTAGGTTTTTCTTGATAGAATCTTCTCTGACATTTTTGATAAAGTTCTTTAAATACAATAGCCATGCACCATTTAGAACACAATAAGAATCCAGTACAATTTTTTTTTTTTATATGAGGTTTTCAGCTGAAAGCAGAATTCTTTAAATTAACTGAGGTAGAATTCAATTTCATATACATTTTTTATGAGTTTTTACGTCCACACACATTAAATATTATTATTAATCAGTGTTTAAAATGCAACTTATTAAAATTGTGCATGCGATTTATGTGTATGTATTTATATTTAGGAAATAAGGTCACATTAAGTGAACATTAAAACTGTAACTTTTAAATTATATTTAAAAAAATATATATTTTAATTTTTTTGTAGTAGTATTTCACAATTTTGTACTAAATGCAACATGGCGAGACTTCTTTTTAGGAAAAAACAAAAAAAACTGACCAACTTTTGAATTGTAGTGTATTATGTAGTCTATAAATTAAGATGCCCACATATTTTTTTTTAAACAATTATCTACAAACATTATTTTTGCACAACTAAAAAATCTATTTTGATAACCCTGGAAATGTATACAATATTGAGTCAAGTTTAGAGAAATGTATTTAATCAGTTAATGGGAAAGTCAAAAGGCATAATGTATAAATGCATCGAGATTATGGACAACTTTTATTGTAGTATTGTGACTATATCTTGCCTGGAAATAGTGAACATTTGGGCTACATGCAGTGCGTTTGTGTGATCTAGGTCTGTGCTGAATGCAGTGCAGTGCTAGTCTAACAGCTGGAGTGTCATTCACTCATATTTGTCTGATTAATACTGTTCTTGCACAGGGGCTGGAGAGCTGCTTAAAGGGGCCGGATAATTACAACAGCCAGGTTCTCATTGAGGCCACCGTCATCGCTCTCACCAAACTACAACCTCTCCTCGATCAGGTGCAGTCATGTTGTATGCTGGATTCAATTATTAAATCATCAGCAGTTTGTACCACTGATGTAATACTACTGTAGAATTGTTTTTGTTTACTTCTCTCAGTGTATACATATGAGATATTTAAGGGTCAATCTATTTGAAAATAGCTTTGCGATTCAGTTTGGTGGTGCAGAAATTCCACACTTGACTTATTAATAGCTTTATGTGTCTGATGATCCGCAGGACTCTCCCATGCATAAAGCTCTGTTCTGGGTGGCTGTGGCTGTGCTTCAGTTGGATGAAGTGAATCTGTACTCTGCCGGTACCGCTTTACTGGAGCAGAACCTGCACACACTGGACAGCCTCCGGGTGTTTAATGATAAGGTACCCGGCTAAAATCCACATTTAGACAACCACAGACGTAAAACATGTTTCAAAACTCTTGATATTACTGTTAGTGATAGCTAAAATATCAAGGTAGATTGTAAAACTCTTGAGCAGTTATCTTGATAAAAACATTTTCACCCCTTTATAGAGTCCTGAGGAGGTCTTCATGGAGATCCGGAAGCCTCTGGAATGGCATTGTAAACAAATGGACCATTTTGTGGGACTCAACTTTGCCTCCAACTTCAACTTTGCATTAGTTGGGCACTTGCTTAAAGGTAATGATGAAAAGATCAGCCGATCACACTATAGGATAAATATTTGCATTTAGAATGTCTATTGGCTGCATTGTACAAATGAATAAAAAATCAGTGTAAACATGCATTTTATTTTTGTTTATTTTGACTTGAAACTAATTTTGGCCAACTGTCTCTGATGGAGGATGATAATAATAATAAAATCGGTTTCTATGCTTATTTATTTGATTTAATTTCATATGATTTTATCTCATAATCTTGGTTAAATATTTGACTCAAAACTAATCTGGGCCAATTCTTCAGCTGGATAATAATAATAATAATAATAATAATAATAATAATAATAATAATAAATCGGGTTCAAAATGCAAATTTTATTTTGTTTAAATTTTATTTCGTGTCATAATCTGATTTAAATTTCTGACTCAAAACTAATCTGGGCAGGTGTTATCAGAGGGATAATAATAATGATAATAATAATAATAAAGTAAATCAATAAAATATCCATGTCACAGCTGATTTATTTATAATAATTCACTATTCTAGGTTGACATTTATCTGTTACTGTTGTATAAATAGACTAAGGCCCCGTCCGCACAGAGACGCGTTTCGCAGTATACGCATTAATTTTGGATCGTATAGGCATTTCTTCCACACGGATCCGGCATTTTTGGGAGGGTGAAACTGATATTTTTTTTTTACCCGGATCCCAGGTTGGATAAATTTGTAAACGCAGCCTTTTCATGTGGACAGGGAGTCCGTGTTCTTTCTGAAACGATGATGTCATCAGCCCACGTCTCCTCCCTAGTCAGACACCGCTATGTCACGCAACAGCAACAAAAACACGAGGGGGAAAAAAAGATTGGCTTTGTGTGGACGTAGCCATATTCATGTACTGAGCAGCTTTAAAGATATACATTTAGCAAGGTGTTTTTTTATAATAAATAAAAACATAAAATAGAGAACGCTAGAAAAGAATTGTTGCTGGTTGTTTGCTGGTTATCTGTGTGTCTGGTTCCTCATATTTGTCTTTTCTTCTTGTAGGCTACAGGCATCCTTCTTCCACCACTGTGGCGAGGACAGTCCGTATCCTTCACACACTCCTGGGCCTTGTGGGAAAACACCGCAGCTGTGACAAGTTTGAGGTGAACACGCAGAGTGTGGCCTATCTGGCAGGTAAGTTAAAGCCAGCACAAGCTGTTTTAAAGCAGATTTGTATTTAAATTCAGACCGAAACATCTGGTGTATGTGTGTGTTGCAGCTTTGCTCACAGTATCTGAGGAGGTGAGGAGCCGCTGCAGCCTAAAGCACAGGAAGTCATTGCTGCTCTCAGACGTGGCCATGGAGAACTTTGCCATGGACGCGTACTCTGTGTACGACACCGAGTCTGGATGCAGGTGAGAATTTTTCATTAAACCGGTTTGAATGGCCTGTTTGCAACCCCACTGTATTGATTTTTTTTTTATTACTTTTTTTTTTGTTGCTTGTTGATTCTCACGCTCTTTTATGTGTCAGGCTTCTGCGTGAAAACCAGCCCTGGGCTTCTCCAAAAGTGTCAGAGCACAGTCTTGCACCTCCGTACTCAGCCATGGGGCAGACCAGCCTTCGCCCGCGCAAATCCATGAGCGTAGACATGGGCCAGCCGTCACAGGCCAATGCGAAGAAACTTCTGGGTACAAGCGGTCTGATGTCTTCATTCTCTCAAAGCAGCTCTCAAACATGCTGTAGCTTTACTTAAGCCTTATACTTAGGTGGTTTTATTTCTATTCTAGGTACTAGAAAGAGTTTTGATCACCTAATTTCGGACTCAAAAGCCCCGAAGAGACCAGATATGGAGACAGGCATCACCACTCCTCCAAAGATGAGACGGGTTTCTGAAAATGACTACGAGATAGGTGATAGGTTTTTCTACAATTATGAATCAAATGTGTTATTCTGCAGGCCAGTACTAATCTATGTGCAATAAAAGAACATTAGGCTTAGAAATGAGAGCGGTTGAATCGCCAACACCTCTTCTTCATTCCAGAAACTCAGCGAATAGCCAACTCCCATTTGCGCAAAGTTTCTGTGTCTGAGTCCAATGTCCTCCTGGACGAGAACGTTCTCACAGATCCGAAGATCCAGACGCTGCTCCTCACTGTACTGGTGCGTGCTCCACACTACTTTTCTTAGCACTTGAATTTGTGCTTTAAATCCTCCAGCATGTGGAATTACCTTTGAAAATGCTGAAATTATTGAATGTTTTATGTATTATGTATGTTGCCGTTTCTTTATGTGTAGCACCAAAATGTTGATTCATTTCCTTTCTCCATCTATAACTGTATGCACCGTTGTATAGCAAAGTATTGTTTTTTTAATTATAGGCAACATTGGTGAAATACACCACGGATGAGTTTCATCAGCGGATCCTTTACGAGTATTTGGCGGAGGCCAGTGTGGTGTTCCCCAAGGTCTTTCCAGTAGTGTGAGTGTCTACAACATGACATACCAATACATCACACTCAGTCAGTCAAGATCCATTAGTTTCCCATATTTCATGAGATTCAGGTTTAAATGTTGACCTGAATGGAATGTTTTTGAAGCAACATCATCAACTCGCACTCACGTCATTCCAAATCCACAAGATTTGTCCATATTTTTAATGAAAGTAAAGATTTGTCCTCCACTAAACGTCTATTCACCCAAAACTTATGCTTCAAAAACGTTTGCAAAATGTATAATCAATTTCTTCTGAAGAGACACGATAACTTTATATGATGAGCGCATTTAATTCAGGCTTTTATTCATGTATAAACAGGGATTGGCAAACATTTTTGTATGTAATTGAAGTGTGTTTTTTTGCATACACCAGATACGGAAACAATGTCATGCCCCTGTTTTTATTCATTCCGGAGTTTAATTCTTGATGAAATCTAAGGAAAGTGTACAGCAAATGATTCATACTACTCCCTAATCACTAATCATCAAAGCGATGCATTTTTATGAGTGTATTTGGCCAGAGTACTACATATAAAGCCACATTTTCAAACATTAATCCACTAGCAAATAGAGATTTGAAGATTTTGGTGTTTTGTACTATACCAACCTAACAAGCTTTTTAAATCAACTTAGATAATCTACACTAATTAGCTTTTGCAACATGCTTGAAAATGATCTTTTGTTTGTTGTTTATTCAGTTTTGGCTCTGTAGTTTGACATCCATTTTTCCCTTGTCGTTTTTATCCATTAAAGCCACAACCTGCTGGACTCCAAGTTAAGCACCGTCCTTTCCATGTGCCAGGACCCCAACCTCCTGAACCCCGTCCACGGCATCATTCAGAATGTGGTCTATCATGAGGAGTCTCCTCCTCAATACCAGCCGTCCTGCTTACAGAGTAAAGCCAATCTCTTCAGTCATTTATTAACAGATTTCTCAGCAGATGCTTTCTTAATTGTCTAAAAAAATATATATGAATTTAGTTCTATTATTGCATATAATTAAATATTTTAATTGATTGAGTTCAACTTCGGATGTCTGACTGATTGCCTTTTTTATTTTCTGCTGTCACCTCTCTCTGTCTCACAGGTTTCGGTTTCAACGGGCTTTGGAGGTTTGCCGGGCCCTTTACTAAGGTATGATTAGCTGCTCCTATAAACACTTGTCATTTTCCAACACATTGCTGTGAAGAAATTGTGTGCTGTGGTCTCTCTGCAGCCTCCAAGATTTATTTACCAAAACGGCTTCCCCCAAACATCTCCCACACTCATCCTGTGCCCTCTGCCCTGCTTCTCTCCCACAGTTCTGCAGTGGTTTTAAATAGGTGTCAATGACAGGGATGTATATAGCTCATTGTTTCTATCTGTCTTGTCAGACCAGTAATTTAGTTTTTTTTACTTGCCCTGCCAATATTTTCACTGTGATGTGTTACAATAGCCCCTTTCACACTGCGATTCCGGAAAATACACGGGTAATGTGATCCCGGGTCGCTAGATTTTTCAGTTTCACACTGCCAGTGATTACCAGTGATATGTGCGTGCATTCACACACAACCCGTAAAGGTCCTGCAAAGACACGTGACATCAGGATGTGACGTGTAATGTATGAGTGTAAAAGCTTGGCATGTTAACTTTCACTGAAGCTAGCAAACGATCTCAGTCAAATTTCTTTAATGATAGTTACAGCCAATATGGGGGGGAATAAGGGGTATTAATCATTACTGCTTATTTTGACCACAGAAAATCCTCAAGATCTAAATTATTCCAGTCATTACTATGGAAGAAAAATAATGACAAATGTCTTTAAAAACAAATATGTTGAATTTCACTAACTGAAAAAATAATGCATTGCATTAACAGTGCTTGTGTTTTCAGGACTTGCATTTTTAAGGGCTGAAAACATCTCAACATCTTTCTTCCATACATAACATGTTGTCACTATTGCTCATACTCAATGTTAGAATAATAATGACGAAACGGGTGAAAAATATATCAGTCCCTCCAGAAAAACGCGATTATGCGATCGCTTGATTTAATGCATAATCAGCCAAAGGCCGCGTGTTTATGCGGGGTCGCATTTTTTCAAATACGCCGCTCTTTTGCCGCATAAATTTGATCGATTTCAGGAAGCAAAATATGCGGGGCTAGCATGATTTCATAATCCCTGTATTTTCGTTGCAAAAAACACATATATCTTAGCAGAAAGTTGAAAAATTTTGCGTTTACTTCACACAAGTAAAGCGCCATTTTCCCTCATTGCCATGGGAACCTTATGAAGTGACGTAATTACGCGACGTGAACATCCTCTGCAAACCCAGCGGTGAAACTTGAAGCGTGCAAATCATTCTTATTTGCCAACAAAAATAAGCACAAAAGAAAGCGCGAAGCAGTTTCCCGATTTCTTACATGATAGTGAAGCCAAATTATATTGCGAGAACTTGTGAAAACTGCGGTTTGATGAAATAGAGAAAAAAAAGGTGATTCCCCCAACACCCCCTTCTCACTAGGCTACTAAGACTGTTGTAGTTTCATTCAGAAGTTGATGCAACTTTACACTTGTAAGATTGCACTTTTTTGTTACAGAACAGTACTAAAAACTTAGTTGTAATTATATTAGTAGTATGTAAAATATTAACGTTGCAGTAAGAGATTGCAACTAAAATATTCTGTGATTTAGTATGCTCGCTTATCATTGGAAGTAATAAGAAATTACTCTTTACGTTAAGGTAGTAGCCTAGTGAGAAAAAGTTCACGCAATTTCATCGCATAAAATTGCTAAAATATCCCGCATATTCCATCGCATTTTTAACGAAAACGTGCCGCCAAATCAAGGATTTTTGCCCGCAACAATCACAAGAAAAATCCGCGTTTTTCTGGAGGGACTGATATGTGCCATATCTAGGGACTGGAATATGTTAAATAAAGCTAAATCATTAATAATTCTCTCCAACAGCAAACCCAAATTCCAGACTATGCCGAGCTCGTGGTTAAGTTCCTAGATGCTTTGATCGACACTTACCTTCCTGGTATTGAAGAAGAAGGAGGGGAGGAGTCTCTGCGCACTCCCACCTCTCCGTATCCCCCCACGGTCCAGAGCCAGCTCAGCATCACGGCCAACCTCAACCTGTCCAACTCCATGACGTCTCTCGCCACCTCACAGCACTCCCCAGGTCAGTGCTCACTTCCTGCATTACACACACACACACACATGTAGACACAAATGAGTTATTAGTCACTCACATAACTTCACACGTCGTATCTTTCTCAAACTACTCACACTTGCTCACGTAATTTCATGCGATTACGTGAGTGATGATAATGCTAACACATATAATGTCGTTGCGAAATACCCTAGCAAGAAAAAATAACACCGTGACAGCTCTGTTTGGAAATGAGCTGCATTTGCGGTTGCCACTTTTCTGTCTGCTTTCATATCTCAAGACCTCTAAAAGTGTCACCAGTTGACGGTTTCTTGGGCTCCGCTTCGAGATTTAGACTAGACCGTACAGGGCTTTGACTGTGGTTGTGTGTGCATTTGACACCTTTGCTTTGCGTTTGTATCTTCATTAACCTCACTGCATTCTGTCTCCTTTTCATTGGGAATGTGCTGTCGGTTCAGAGGGCCCTATAGTTTATAGACGGTCCCCAACTCTCTCCCATCCACGAACCACAGAGGAGGTGCCACCGAAAACAGCTGGTACAAACCTAAACTATAGAGCAGTGTTGGGCAACTAATGTCCAGTTCTATAGTTTGCGAACTGTGGTAACTTATTTAAGTGCCTATTTCTTGTCTTTTATTTTATTTATTTTTTTGAGTGGTGGCAGTGTTATAATATTTAGTTTAAATTGGCCATTAAAAAAATTCTATATGCATATATAGGTAGCAGAAGTCATTCGATGATCCAGCAACCACAAGTACATTCTCACTAATTTCTCCTTTGGATATGAGTTTAATCTGAATTTTGAGCTAATATCAATTACCGCTTAGCTTCAGTGTTCAGCAGAACTCTACTTGTGTTGGTCAGTGAAACGCAGTTATATATATATATCTGTAAGCTGCCATTTTTATTTTGATTTCCTGTTTCTTTCATTCATCTGTCTTTCCTGTCCTCTTTTGAGTTGTGAATGTGTCACTCATGTCTTTTTTTTTTCTTTCTTTTCTTTTCTACTCTCTCTGTGTGAAGCCTGTCTGCCTTGCTCTAAGTCGGCTGTATTCCCACCTCACCTCGTCCTCCCAGGTACTCATCGACCTCCCAAATAGCAATTGTTGAGTGTTTGAGTTGTTAATCTGCTGCTGGAGTCTGTAGTAGATGCTACTGTCAGATCAAAGCACGAGGAGCTGCTCTAACAGGAAGTGTGAAGAGAGATCACAAGGGCCTGATTACTTTTAGATAACCTTTGACCAAACTTGTTTGTCAGTTGTACCATGTTGATTTAAAAATACAGAGAGAAAGAATATATTCCATTTATTGTTATAAAAAATATGCGTTAAACATTAAACAAAGTTTACAAAACTGTGGTGTGTATAGATTAATGAAAAGCTAATAAATTAAATCAGGAGAATGTTAAATTAAATTAAAATATAAAAATAAAACACTTAATAAAAATATGAAATATTACCTACGTGTCATGTGTCCATGTGAATAATATGTAATAATGTTATTAATAAAAAAGTAATTGTCGTCTATTTATGAATTTTAAAATGTAATATAATCTAATTACTAGTACTTATTAATATTACATGTAATTGGTTACTACCCAGCAACCCAGTTTTTACACAAATATATTTATATTTGTTATTTTTGTAGGATAAAAATATTATGGTAAAAATATTTAAATTTGTATGATACAAATATTTGTATTATACTTATTAATTTTTTGTATAATAAAAAAAATATTCTATTTAATTGTGTGCTACTTTTATATTAGTATTTATTTTAGAATGTATTTTTATATTAAATATGTAATTTTTTATGTAGATATGATTAATTTATTGTTTATATATTTATAATTTTAAATGTGTATTTTTATATATAAATGTAATTAATAATTTGTAATAATGCATATATAATGTAATTAGTATTTCAAAAAAAAATTGTTTGATACATACTAAGGCAGTTTGATTATGTCTGTTGCTAAAAAACTTGATAATTTATCACACAACCTCTTTTTTCTTTGTTGTATATTTTGGCACCACAGTTTAGATTTAGCACCCAGCTAAATGCAATGCATCATAACCTCAAAGTTTAAAGCAGCATTGCCTTAAGTGTGAAATCTTCTAAAAGACATAAACCCAGTGTTAAACCGAGTGTAAAAAAAGCCATTTATAGTTTTTTTTTCTTCTTCTGTTTATTATAGGAAGTTTAAACATAGGAGAAAGATGTTGATATATACCTTCTAATAATTTACACAAGAATAACAGGCACATTTTAAAAGCACACTTATGTCTCTCATCACGAATGTTCACAGGATCCCTGCATGACACTTTCTCCTCTGTTATAATGTAGTGCACTGAGACACCTACTGTTCAATAAGTGCACTTACAGCCAGACTCCATGTCGAAGCATCCGTTTGTGAAGCCTAACCAAATGCTTTAATGTGTAAAAATATTTTTTACATTTGCTAAATCTAAATTAAGATTAAAACATTACCAGGAAGGTAATTTCTAGAATTTCAGGTTTTAAGTAAGAAATATGCAACATTTGCCAGTGGTGTTACATAACCTCTCTCTCCTGCAGGCATTGACAAGGAGAACGTTGAGATTTCTCCAACCTCGAGTCTCTCTACCGGTGGGCGAGCGCGACACGGGTCCGCCAGCCAGGTACAGAAGCAGCGCAGTGCAGGCAGCTTCAAACGACCAAGCATCAAAAAGATCGTCTGAGAAGACTTGAAGCATTTCTACCTACTCCGTGGCCACCGTTCTTCTCCACGAAACCTGTTTGCTTTCCGTCGTCCAGTTAACAAGGTTCCTGCATTGAAGTGTTGTGGTTTTTAATACCAGTCGAAGCTTGCCACACACTTGCCTAAGTGAACTACTTCGGGAGGATGCACTGAAAACTCTCCGGGTTGCACTCAATATCGAAAATGTCTTGGGACTTGACCACACTGAAATGCTAAATCTGTCCAGTCGAGGCGTCCACTCTTCGTTTTGCACAAACTTGAGACTATGTCCTCATCGACGTCTGAAAGAAACACATGAATGAGAAACTGATCTGATCAGCCACTACAGTAAACAGATGACAAACCCTGTGGAGACTCGCAGGATCATTATCCTGCTCTGGCATCTGGCCTTTTTCCATTTAGTCCCGGACCCGCTACGGGATGGACGCACGGCCTGTCCTGTCCTGATATCCACAGGCTTGAAATCTGGATCGCGATCCAAGATTATCTGTGTACTATACTATTGACGATAATAACAATCTCATGTTTTGGGTTCTTATTTTATCCATTGTGTGCCTTTGTCAGGGTTTTCAGCTGTGTATAGTTTGTAAAATAGGCAAGACCTGGCTAAGGAAGGGAAAACAGGTACTAATTATGAAAACGTGTTGAGGCTTTAACATTTACCATATTGTCTATTGGTCGCTACGGTGTAAACAGCACCATGTGACCATCAAATACGAGAATATCATATTGCAGCATCTAAATATTTATTCTGTAAATGGAGATCACATGAAGGTTTGCCTTGCGATCGTTATCATCAGTCGTCGAAGGAGCAGCGGATGAGTATGCAAACCTTATGTAGTTTTTATTCTTTTGTCCAAAAATGCACAAATCAAACACGACAATTTGGCATTAATATTCACGTTTTAGCATTGTCTCACTGTGGTGCAATATGTTTTTTTATTTGTTGCATTAAACACTATGTGTGTATACAAGTTGTACATGATTAAAGTGTGTGTTCAGGAAGTATCTGTGCATACCTTTTACCTTCCTCTGTTCCCGTCCCACTAAAAGCTCACATAGGGAACAGGAATCCCAATCCCGCCACAAGCTGACATAGTAAAATTGCACCAAAGACAAGTTTGCAATATTGTGGGGGGAAGCTGTTGTGAACTCCATTTTGTATATTTTTTATGTCTGTCTTGTCTATGTTGTATGCCTTAAATAATTATTTCTTCCATACAGTTCTCACTAACTTTGTAACTATGTTTTTGGCGTTTAATTTAATAGTTTTCTCACTCGCCGTTTAACCAGTGAATCGCAAAAATAACCACAATTGTGCCATTTAAGTTTGAATTAACATGCCATTAGCAGGGCTTCAGTGTATTAAATGTAAAATGGCCGTCAAAATTGAAGTGGGCGTTTTTTTTTTGTGCAATATGTTATCTGCATTATTTTTTTTTACTTTGTTCCGCAAATCTATGAGGAGAAAACGGTAGTGTACTTAGTAACAGACTCACAGTACATGATGCGTTTGCTTTCTTTGAAATGCTTATTAAAGGGAAATTGTATTACTGAAGAAGGGTACCTGCCAAATGTTTGAGGATGGGATATTTATGCATAATTGTAGTTTTGTGTTTCTGAAAAGATTGCATTGAAATACGCGAGTACCCGATGTTTCACACTTAAAATTGGGACCAAATCAATGTCATTCTTCCACTTCATTTGTAGATTTATTTAACATTTCCGTTGGTTTTACAACATACTATCCAGCGGATCCAAAAATTTACTTTTAATGCTGACTTGTGGTTATTTTGGGGCAGTAAGTATTTACAGTGAAATATCGTCCCAACAGCAGATTTTTGATGACAATGATTTATGATCAAAAATGAAGCTTGAAATTACTTGTCGTAATGGCCAATTTCCATCAATCCATTTCAAATTTACAGTTGTTCATATAAACTGAAAATATGAAGGAACATATATGACCCAATCGAGTGTTTGAAGTGTAAGACTTTTCTCTTTTTGAATCCATTACTCCGAATAACCAGAATATAACTCCTTTTTCTTGAATCTTCTATGTTGTTGCATTGCTACTACCAATCTAAAACTGACCTAATCTGATATGTCAACACTTTAAGACAATAAAGAAGGCACAGTCTTGACTGCCGTGATGGCGAATAGGACACATGACATGCCCCTAAGCCTTTTAAATTGCGTATGTAATTAAACGATCTTATGTACTCATCATAAACAGACTAAAAAAAGTGGTTTATTTTATATAATTCAAGATGTGTGTTTGTCTGATGCATATGCTACATTTTTAATTGCATTGGTCCTCTGTAAACAATGTATCTGTCACCTGTAAATATGTTTGTGTAAAATTGGAAGGTATATAAATACAAGTGTAAATATATGTGATATTGTATTACTTGCTTTTTTGTAAAGCGGTTAGTTGCTGTACATGTATAACATGGCAATTTAATTATACCAGTGTTCGTAATAAAAGTTTCCCTCTGTTACCATGCTGTCTAACATGTGGAATCAATTTTTACTATAGCGTTTTGTCTAGGTTTTATTAAATGAAAAAGAAATGTGTTCAAATAGCAAAAAGATACCTGTATCAGATGTTTATCATCTCAGAAACGTTTGAGTTGTCAAAAACTTGACTATAAACTCACTTTAAGAGCAATGTAATGAAATCTAGACGATGGGAGATACTTGAAATCTCATCAACTCTTAACAACTCCATTTAAAGTGATTACATTTCCACAATCTCTGATTCATCATGGTTTGGTTATGTAATGTTTCTGTTCATCCTGAATATATGAAAGAACAAAAGTACAATGCAACTGCAACCTCTCTGTTAAAAGCAACTTTGTTCACCAAATAAGTAAATCAAATACCAAAAAAGATACTTCTCAGGTTCAAAATCCACCTTTGGGAAGACCCAAATCTTTGACTTTGGAATCTGTTAACTATGAATTGTGAAAGTGTCATTTCGCAAGCTAAATAATCCATATTGATAATTTATATACCGGCATGCATTAAGGAGACTGACACATTTTACATATATGCATTTATATTTTATAGTAATATATTTTAAAATAAATACTGTGTAGTTCAGCAATTTCAGGCAGTTTTTAACCATTTTTTAATAGGTTTACTTAAATGTTCCATATATAGTCTAAAGAGGTCATAAGAACTGCATGTATAATTATACAAAAATAAAAAGGTTGAAATAATGTTTAAAATCGTTTTGGATAAATTATTGCGTATCGTACTGCTTGACGGGTAACAAATAGAACACTACTATGATTTTTTTTTAAATGTGGCCAACCTCCAGTGCTTTTTTTTTTTAAAGTCTTTATCATTTCCAGGTGCAAAGTTCAAAGTTTAGCAGCAAACTGCAATGTCAATAACATCAAATAAGTGCTGCTCTTTTTTTACTTTAACTGAAACCATATTTTGAGCTACAATTTCTTGAATTAATGCCGAGTCTTTCTGTCATATTAATTTATTATTCCCTCTACGTTATAAAGAAATGACTCCATAATGTCTTCAGCGTATGGTCCTCAGCAGCCTCGTGGAGTCCGAAATCACTGTGACCTCGCGATGATTCCATACATTAAAACTGGGAGCGAACTTATCGCGAGATTTGATCAGCTGATGGCTCTCTGTTTTTAGAGTGTTCGTTAGGACGGTCAACACGTGGGGAGGAGAGACAAGAGACACACACGAAGAGGGGGGGCACATTGGGATAGTGCTGGGCTTTGAACACGTAACATTAATATTATACGGTGGCGGTGCGAGGGACGCATAAACACAGTGAGTACAAGCCGTGTGTTCGGGTTTTTACCTCATATATGTTGATAGGTGAAGCTTAAATAGTGCAGACATGGAGCCCGTTTTAGCCGCCTCTCATTAGTCCTAATATCGGCCTTTGCGTAACATCCAAGCTGCAATTTTAACCATCTCATATGCAACCATCTTATATTCAGTAATGATTTCCACCTTCACTGGTGCGACAGCTTATGTTTGACATTGCGCTTTCCGCGGTCCAGGGCGCCCAAATCGCTTTAGCTACAGCGGCTAACTGTGTCTGTCGCCGAATCGGAGTTCAACTGAGGCTGGAAAATATGTCTTGCACATTAACTATTGTCGTCAAACTAAGTAACTGTAAGAAAATCGACCATCATTAGCTGATAGACTAGATATACCATGTTGCAAAAATCCTCTTGACCACCTTCAACTTCTATGCTCATGTTTTTGTACATAGTAGCTAACGTAGTTTTTAAGCTGATCAATAGCTGGTTGGCCAGGTTGCACATTCCAATAACTATCTTGACCATTTTAAGATGGTATGACCAGCTGCTAGGGGATTTTTTTTTCCAAGTCCTACCAGCTAATGAGCAACTTGGACCAGGTATAAACCATTATAATCTGGATTTTCCGTTAGGGATCTGTCGTTTCCATATTTTCAGGCCCAATTTATAATGTTACTTGGAGCTATTATAATTTGATAACTTGTGCAGTCATTTTGGAGTATGACGGGGGAACATATGCTCTTTGTTCTTTGCGCGTTGAAGTCACCTCACACCTTCATTCAGCTGAATTACACATGGACTCGCGCTCTCTGTGAACTCATGGATAATTCAGGGCCGCTGTGAGGGAGAAGGACTTGGTGGAGGGTTACCCCGGTGAAATCGGTTTAAAGTCGAGACACTTGAAGCGGTCAGTAACGTTACTGAATAGCTGCGTGGGGTTGCAATTCATTCAGCGGCCTACCACGCGCACTGTAGGTCAATATCACCTCTTTAACTGGTTATGATGGTTTTTCTCTATTCAGTCACTTCGGTTTTGTGTGTTGTTTCATTTCTATCATAAACTGCGGAAGCTTATGCTTATATTTCTTTCATTTCGCCTATTAGTCCTTATAGCAGCAATGAACAGTTAGCTTAACTGCTAACACGCGCAGCATGCAATGCAACCTTGCAGATATATGGTTGCAAGGTGTCTGTTTTGTCTCGTGCACGAATACGTCGTGTTATATCATTGACTTCGGACGCAGTGCCAGTTTGCTAAAACGATCATGTCACTTTCGGGGCTCTCCGGTGTAGTTCTCCAGCTGCAGCCGGTGCGCGTAACCATCTCCTGACGCGCTGGAGAGTTCACGGGTTCGCTTTTTTATTCTGAATGCAGTAGCACTAGTAAGCCGCTTACTTGCGATCAATGGGTTCGTATGTAACGTGTTCCGCCAATGACTGGCTCCGGTGCCCTCTCCGTTATCTCTACACCTCCCCAAGGTCGAACGGCCACCGTGCAGCACGCGCTCGGTTCTTTTTCAATGGTCCGCTCGCGCACGCGCTCAGGCCATGATATGACAGCGAGCGTTAACTCGGCGAGCGTTTATTTAACCTAGGCCTGAAGGTGAACACACGACTTTACTATTCAGAAACTACGGCATGTGAATACATTCTGTGAACATGGCTGCTTGAAACGTGCCCTCGAGACTGAAAGAATTAATAACAGACAGTGTAGTATTAATATTATGGCCATTGCATTGTTGTGTGAACAACTTTCCATTGCTAGTACTACTATTTCTTTCAGTTGAGACAATTAAAAGCAACTAATGTCTGAAATATAGAAATTGTGTATAGTCAATTGGGACAATCGTTTATGTAAATCTTGCTACATGCTGTATAATCATAAGCATTCTGTATGTGAGATTTTCTTTTCTGTGTGAGATTATATTTTCAAAGAGGTTTGCTGATTTTGTAACCCTGTCATCAAAATGTAGTCTAAGACCTTCAACTCACTTTCTAAATGTAAGAATGAAGCTGTTGCCTGGTAGGGACTGGATATTTTGGTGCCAGATTTTGGTTCCTATAATTAGAAATTGTCATTTTTTCATATTCCTCCTGCTGCTCATTTGTTGTCTAAGATGACAAAACTTTTAAAAGCTAGAGCTTGGTTATAAAAACCTACTTATATTCTCAGCAGTCTATCAGTGCTCAGTGTCAGAATGATTGAGATGGCCAATAAAATCAGACAAGGTGGGATTTACTGTTCACAAAAGCCTAACATGATGCTTTTGTTTTAAAGATGAAAGACTAATGATTTAATATGACAACTGTTTTACAATAGAAATATTCAACGTCTGACAGTAATATCCATTGATGCAAACTAATTAACTTTTTTGCTATATTAAATTGAAAATATAGGCTTTAATTTGTGAGATGTAATTCATAACTAAATGTGATGAGACAAGAAATTGGGGTACACAATTAAAAGTGAAAAAAGTTTTAAATACAGATTGATTACAATTAGTTATTTTGCTTAAAATCCTTTAAAAATATTGATCAACCAAATGTTCAAGACATGGTTATAGCTTTGTACTTAACTATATTTTGGTACTGAATTATTAGTGTATTTCAAAACATTTTTCCACATTAAAATCCAACTTGTTTTTTTTTTCCTAGCATTGTATTTGTCATTCCATATGCTCTGTGCTCAAGTAGTCACTAATATTGACAGTCAGAGAAGCTGTTAGCAGGCTGTCTTCTGAAATGCTCTCTGGAAGCTGAAGAGAAATGGAAACTTTCTTTGGTTACTATGTACAGGAGTGAATGGGTGGGCTTTGTGTTTGATGTGTTCCTCCTCTGGAGACTGGGATATGCTGTCCCCATGGTGGAAATGCACACATGAATGTCCTTTTTTTTTTAACTCTGAAAGGATGCTCCTTCCGGCCAATAGCAGTGAGGTAGACACTGCACGTAGCTCTCAGCACCCTTTGAGGTTGTATGTCAGCCATGTGATATTGTCCCTGAAGTTTCTGCATGGCTGCCCAGAACTCTCCCCTCTCTCACTGTAAAGGAGCCATCCCAAAACAGTAAACAAAGCAATATGTTATGTAATTTCTTTTATTTTTTGTTAGGGATTCTGAAGTTTTGATTAACTGCTTCTGTTATTTAGTCTTTGTCTTTGAATGATGCAGGTAATTTTTTTTTATTACATACTAAGTAGTCATCGTAATCATAATAATTCAATGGAAGATGTTTAAGTTCCCATGCATCTTATGAAACCATGGTTTAGTTGTTTTCTAGATGTAACACAGACGTGAGCAAGACAAAGGAAATAATGTTGTCCAGTGTGTCATTTCCCATTCTTTTACTTCCCAAAGGCAACTCATCTTAAACCAGATATAAAACCTATTATTATACTGCACTCTGGAATACTTTGATTGACCTGTCTGTGGTCAAGTATGTTTTCAACTAATTTCCAGCTAAAATGCTGTACAAGATTCATGTCTCTTACATCACTCTGGTCTCTTCTTACAAAAAAATAAATAATAATAATGATAAAAATCAACTCTCCTCAATCTTTTATGGCCATTTATTATTTTATAAAATGTAGCCATGTTGTTAGTGGTATAATGTAAAGCAGTTCGATTGTTATTACAAAATATGTATGATGGTTTGTAATTTTGGTCAGTTTTCAGGAAATAAAAATGACACTAGAATGGGTAATTGTATTACAAATATGCCAAATTCATCTTTAATTCAATAGTGGCTATATATATATATATATATATATATATATATATATATATGTGTGTATATATATATGTGTGTATATATATATATATATATATATATATATATATATATATATATATATATATATATAGTAACAAGACCGAATGGTTGAGCATTATGTCTATGTCAGGTTTATTGTCTGTCCTTTATAGTGCAACATGTCACCATCATTTCCTTTTGTTTTATTTTGCTTTGACATGATTTGTCTTATTGTTCCTTGTGTTGATCTGCAGGTATAGCTGCTAGGGTCCAGAGGAGATGCCACTGAGGTTCCGGTCCTTTGTTTCGTATACGCTTCCTGGAGTGCTGGCGCTCATAGGCTGGTGGTGGTACATCTCCCGCAAGAAAGAGCGAATCACCAGCCACGAAAGTGAGGAGGGGTCAGTAATGGGCTTGCGAACCTCCTCTGGTGAGGGCAGCAATGGGATGGTTGACAAGAGCTGCCCTGCAGCCAGCAGCACACACCGCAGAACCAGCCGAGACCGAGTCAAGGCCAAAGAGCACAGACCTGTTGAGCAGGAAGTTATAGCAGAGATTCACATGCCAGTCCTAAAAGCCACTGCGGGAGAGGCTCTCGGCACCCCTCCAGTTGTGTTGGCCGGTGGAAAGCTAAGCGCTCCTCAGAGTGGTGCAAAATCAGCCCCCCTAGAGATCCACCCAGGCGCAACAACCCCTGTGTCATCTTCAACCCCAACAAAAACAGTGGATGAGAGCACTCATCAAAAAGGACCAGAGGCTGCCATTGGCAGCAATCCCTCAAGCCAGTTACCGCCAGATTTAGCAAGCACTGGTTTAGTCAAGAAGCAGGTCGAAATCCAACCACTAAGTAAGCAGCATCCTGCAGAGCTAGCCAAAGCAGTGCGACCTGAACCTGAAGGAGAGGTGGCGGCTGAAACCTTGCCACCAACTTGCAATCAGAAGTTGTCGACTTCAAAAGATGAGTTGGCCTCCGCTACATCATCAACTGAGGGTGAGGCTGTCTTGCTGGACACCTGCAGCCCAAAAACACCACTGACTCTGACCCCTTTCCCCAACTCCACCAGCACACCCCTTGCAGAAAGCTCCAACGAGGCTCAGCACCATGTAAACGGAGACCTGGCCTTGCCAGCCGAGACCAGTCCAGACATACAGGAGCTCCAGCGTCTCGCGGCAGGGCTGATCACTGAGGTGATCTCGGCAGCCACCCAGGAGGTCATGGCAGTCAGCAGCTGTGAGTCCCGGTACAGCAAGGGCTCTGAAGCGGCCAACACCAGCATGCCAGCTGTAAATGGTAAGGAAGTGGAGTCGTATGTACCTCCAGGAAGTGTTGAAAGCGGCGAGTCGCGGGCGGTGCAGATAGCAGAAGACATCGTCAATGGTTGTCTGGTGCCTTCGCTCTGGAAAATCCCAGAGAATGAGAAGGAAAGAGGCTTGTTGACTGTGTCTTCTGGGGAAAAGTTGGAGTCCACGCCGGTTCTGGCCAAGCTGCAGGCAGAGGAAGCTCTAGTGGAAGACTCAGGATGTAGCACATGCCAGTCCGAGGATGGCATCAGCAGCGAGGATCTCCATAGCACAGGGTTGTCCTCGAATGTGTCTGAAAGTAAAGAGGACCTCATTCAAATTTCAGGGACTTGCAGGGCCTCAGAGGGTCAAGGAGATGGACTGCAGGAGAGTCTCGCTGTAATTGCCCCTCAGGAGTCCCCACTTACCGCGGAAAACGTGGCTACAGTTTGTGAGGCAGCACAGTTGAATGGAAAGGGCTTTAGGAATGGTGCTGCTATTGAAGTAGAAGCTGACCAATCAGGAGGTGAGTTACAGTTCTTAAGAATTTAACACGAGTTTAAAAGCATAGATCAACCAACAATGAAAATTGTATTTTGTTTTCACTCTGAGGTCATTCATAACCAATTTCACTTTCTTATGTGGAACCCTAAAAATATACTCCAAATTGCAGCCTCAATGCAGTTTCAAAGAGCTCTACACGATCCAAACCAAGTATCATGTGTTTTGTGTTTCGCAGGTGAAATACAATCAAACAGGTTTAGAATGACACGAGTCAGATTAAAGGATGATGGTATTTTCATTATAGTGTGATCTGTGAATATCAATGGTTTCAGAGCGTCTTTCAGTATTGCACACTTCAAATGAATTTAACCCCCTCCCCCATGTAGTTAACATGTTGCATTGTGCCAAATGTTTGCTTGTTGCTAGCATAAAGTACATTTCTGCTAAAGTTTTTCTCCAAAATGAAGGGGCAAAAGACTGGCATTGTTTAATAAAATGCATGCTGTTTTCAGGTGGCTTTGTTCTTATGTTTAAATCCAACCAGTGTCAGTCCTCTATTTGACATTTTGCATGATGTAGTAGTACAGAAAAGCTTGAGTCAGGAGTACCTCTCAAACTGTGAATAGACTCTTTGGAATCCTCAGATACTCAAATTCCCAAACAGCGTAAGTTACATGAGCACAACCGCATGTGCACGGCTGTTTTTACCGCTCCCTACTACAGCAACTTCCTTACATGGATATCAGAGACTTCTTGCTTTTTAAACTCTCCTGCTTACGAGCAGGTGTTGGAAACGGCCAGTTGTAAGTCTGTTATTAGTTATTCAGCAGGTGTTTTCACAAGAACATGGCGATGCTTGCGCACTGACCATTTACAGTATTTAAGACAGTCTGAGTATTACTCTGTTGATCTGATAATAGGAAGCACCCGTGTGGGGTGTGTAGGTGATTCACACCAGCTGCTGCTGCTATCTCCGTATTGTGACCTGAGAAAGGTGTGGAGACTGGCGGTAGCTAGTGTCTTAGCCCATCCTCACTTGAATGAAAGGAGAAAATGTAACAGAACTTTGACGCTTCCTCTCTTGTTGGCTAATACCAAGTAAATGGGCAATTATTGACCCTGTCAACACTGTCTAGCAGCAGCAAAGGAGTCAGTAAACGGAAAAATAAATTGTCATTAGCTGACTACTATAATGGTATGAGTCAAGAACAATGATGGCAGTGCTTTACGTCCAGAGGGAAGAGGCTGCTTGTTTTGTTCGTCAATGGTTCTTCTCCGCTGTATTAGTTGTGTTTGTTATTGTTACCCCATGGTTGCTTGGCAAACAGTGATGACCTGGTTAAGCAGGCATTTGCGTTTGAATGTCTGTTAAAGACGTTCAGTTTAGACCCCTGAAAGTCATCGATATAAGTTACAGTGATGGTGTGTGGAATGGATGCCCTTTTTCCCCAACTGTGATCATTATATTAACGATATCCAGAACATCTCGGGATTAGTTGCAGGTGATTATGTTGGCAGACTTTATAAAAAAATATTAAAAAAAAAAAAAAATATATATATATATATATATATATATATATATATATATATATATATATATATATATATATATATATATATATATATATATATATATTTTTTTTTCTATATTTTATCTTTTTGTGTGTTTGTCTACGTGTATATATACATGCAATACTATATACAATATTTTTACCATATGCAGATCATCTCGGGATTAGTTGCAGGTAATATTTATTTATTCAGTTGACAGACCTTTTTTAATTTAATTAATTGATTAATTAATTAATTTATTTATTTAATTAATTGTATTTTATGTATATACAGTCAAGGCCAAAAAGTTTTGGCAATGACAAATTTTGTGTTTTGCAAAGTTTCTTGTTGATTCTTTTTTTCACGTTTCTAGGGTACACAAAAGAAACAATAAGCATGTCATAAGTTTTAAAGACTTTTATTGGCAAAAAAAAAACAGTATCTACAGTGTTGACCCTTGTTCTTCATATCCTCTGCAATTTGCTCTGGCATGCTGGATATTAGCTTCTGGGCCAAATCTTGACTGATGGCGATCCATTTTCGCCTTCTATTTTTCAGAATTCATCACAATTTGTGGGCTTCTGCTTGTCCACTTGCATTTGAAGACTGACCACAGATTCTATATGGGATTGAGATCCCGGGAGTCCAAAATTTCAGTGTAATGATCTTTGAGCCACTTCTTTATCACTCTTGCTTTGTGAAGTGGTGCTCCTCGATCATGTTGGAAAATGCACGGATCATCACCAAACTCCTCATGGATCGTTGGAAGAAGTCAGTCTTGCAGGATGTTTTGACACCATTTTTAATTCCTGGCAGTGTTTTTGGGCAGAATTATGAGCGCCCACTTGAAAAGCATCCTCACACATGGATGGGCGCAGGATGCTTCACTGTTGGCTCCACTTCTCTTCTCCAAACAATCGACAATCGCCTTCTGCTGTCCAATCCTTGAACTTGCAGCAGAATTTCAGTCTGTCCTTGAAGTTTTTCTTGGAGAGAAGTGGTTTCTTTGCTGTCCTTCTTGACACCAGGCCATTGTCCAAAAGTCTTGTCCTCACTGTGCATGCAGATGCTCTCACACCAACCTGCTGCCATTCCTGAGCAAGCTCTGCACTGCTGGAGATACGAATTGGTAGCTGACTCCTCAGGAGGAGACAGTCCTGGCACTTGCTGGACACTCTGGGACGTCCTGAAGACTTCTTCACTGCAGTCGAACCTCTCATTGAAGTTCTTGATGATCCGGTTAATGGTTCTTTCAGGTGCAATATTCTTTGAAGCAGTTTCCTTGCATGTGAGGTCATTTTGATGCAAAGTGATGATGGCTTAACATGTTTCTTTGGAGGTAACCATTACTGAACACAGTTATTGGAAGCGCTTCTTCCTTTCTTTTATAGCAGCCAGTCTGCTATTACAATCTAATTAGTATTATAGTGATTAACCTGACTAGTACTCATTCACACTTTCACATGTGCTGCTGATATGATTAGTCAATTAATGTTAGCTGGTTGTTTTGTGTCAGGATCAAAAAACTGTGAAATTTTAGTTTTTTGTAAAAAAAAAAAATATATATATATATAGCAATTAGCAATTATTTAAAATGCGTCTGATCACTCTACACAATCTAGAAACCATATGAATGAACACACAACAGCTTATGCAGCAAAACACAAAATTGATGTCACTGCCAAAACTTTCGATTGTATATGAATATTTTATGTAAAACAAAAACAATTTTATTACATGGTTATTTTAATCTTAGGCCATATTATTATTTAAAATATATGGTTGAATGTTTTCAGTCAATTTTACAAACGTTTGTTGTTGTCAATGAAATTGTGTATGTTTATAAACTGACCATATTTTTTGACACCTCCTCCCCCCAACAGGGTCAGATGTGAATAGCATGGATTCAGTGGACAGTTGTTCAACCTTGGGGACGGGAGACAGTCAGCGGAGTGGCAGCCAGACCTGTCAATCACAGAGCTCGGAGCTTATTGTGTGGGAGATTGAGGTGCCAAAGGTACATTCCCTTAAACCCCTGATTCTGCTTCACATTAAGTAGTGCTGCTATCAATCAAAGGTTTTTCTGAAAGTATTTAAGCAGTTGTTAAGAAAAACACTTTGCATGTTGGCTAACAGCTCTTTATTTGAATGTCAAAACACAAAAACTTTAGTCAGTGTTAGCTAGTGCTAGCTTTCTTACCTTTCTTATGAAATCATGAAAACCTGCTTTATCTGCGGTTGTCCTTTTATTTTACAGCATTTAGTGGGACGGCTAATTGGCAAACAAGGAAGATACGTGAGCTTTCTGAAGCAAAGCTCCAGTGCTAAGATTTACATTTCAACCCTGCCTTATACTCAAGAGTTTCAGATCTGCCATATAGAGGGTAAGTGAGTCTCTGTGAAAGGCCACAATCTGTGGCCTTCTTGAATTGATTGTTTTTGTTTGTTTTTTAGGAACCCAGCAGCAGGTAGATAAGGCGCTGGCCTTGATTGGGAAGAAGTTCAAAGACTTGGACCTTACCAACTTGTACGCCCCACCTCCCCCACCGCTTACGCTGCCCTCTCTGCCTATGACGTCCTGGGTAAGATTGGTCCCTTCCTCCTGCAGACTACATAGACAGCTAGCGTCTAAGGCAGCATTCTGACTGTCATGCACTCTATTTTTGTGAAACATGAACCCAGAGCCCAAGCATTTTGCCATTCTAATATAGTGCTTCATTGGATCTGTCTGTTACAGCTTTTATTGCCCAATGGGGTGACAGTGGAGGTGATTGTGGTGAACATTGTATCAGCCGGTCACCTGTTTGTCCAGCAGCACACTCACCCTACGTATCACGCCCTGCGCAGTCTGGACCAACAGATGTTCCTGTGCTATTCCCAGCCCGGGACACCACCCTTGCCATCGCCTGTCGAAGGTAAGAGAAGCCCCCTTTTTCTCTTTAAGCATTCCTCTTTCTGCAAAAAAAAAAACTGATTTTTTTTTTAAATTTTAAATCTCTTTTCTAGTTGGAGTGATTTGTGCGGCCCCAGCTGTAGATGGAGCCTGGTGGCGAGCGCAGGTCATCTCTTTCTACAAAGATTCAACTGAAGTGGAAATCCGATATGTTGATTATGGCGGCTATGACAAAGTCAAGATTGACACCCTTCGACAGATCAGGTTAATCCTGTTTTAATTCATCTGTATTCATTAGTTAATGTTTCCATACTGAACTGTAAAGTTCATTATATTTAAAAAAGCAAACATGCCACTCATGATAAATGTTTTAAAATATATACATAATATAAAACATATGCGCTGTGGACTCACTGATCTCTGGTTTTCAGGTCGGACTTCGTGACATTACCGTTCCAAGGAACAGAAGTCTTATTGGACAACATTGCCCCACTTCCAGGTTTGACTTTATTTTTTAAAATTGAAGTAAAAATGTCCAGCACCTCACTCCAGCTGGATCTCACTGTTGTTGACGTCTTCATTAGGAGAGGATCGGTTCTCAGCGGAGGCCAATTCTGCACTGGAAGAGATGACGAGAGGAGTTCCATTACTGGCACAAGTGAGCGTTTAAATCCTTCAAATAATGGATGACATTTATGTTGGTGATGTTTCTAGCCAACAGATCATTTAATGGGCTATTTTGTCATATAGGTCACCAACTACGACAATAATACAGGACTTCCTTTAGTACACATGTGGAACATGGTGGGAGAGGAGGTAAAATTATTTGATTTGTTTAATAAAATATTAGTGAGAAAGGATGACATTTATGAATTTTCATTTATTTACTTTTTCTGTACATGTTTTTTTTTTCTCAAGCATTTTGTTTAATTCAGAACTGAATATTTTGACATTTTTGAAGCATGTTCACACCATGAATGTTAACTAACGATAAAGTTTTAAAGTTAACGATGGTTTTACAAATCATTCTAAATTTAAAGAAATAGCAGAGTCCACACAACTAGAACAAAAACAGCACAATATCAACAAGATCATTAAAATCATTAAATTAAAATTACATTAAAAAAAGATCATTCAAATTTGTTCTAGCCGATAGAAATTTAGACAGCAAATTGGAATCCATCCTTTTTTTTGTTGAGTTTAAGCATTTAAAGTGGCAGGCAACAAAAGCAGTCTTTTTCATGTGTTGGTGTGCATGTTAATATAGTTCTGTTTTCCATGTGCATTCTTACTCCTTTTGAGAGGCAATCTGTCTTTGATAATGAGTAGCATGAATTACATGATAACATGGTTCCTTTTTTATAGCTTGTCCTGCTCAACCGCACTTTGGCAGAGCGAGGTTATGGCACTTGGGTGGACAGTTTCTGATCCTCCAGAACTCCCTCGCGCTCCTCTCCTCACTCACCTCGTGGCCCACCTGCCCCTTTATCATCACCACTCATCATGAATATCTGCGGGTTCTGTTCTCCTCACCCCATCGTGTCCTCCACCACCTTCTACCTGAAGTGCGCATCGCTGGCTCCAGGAGTTTCTTTTTTTAGTTTTTTCTTTTTGTCCTCCCCATCCTGCATTTTTCCCATTTATTTTTTATTTTCTATCCCCTTCCATTAAAAAAAAATATCAATACTGTATGAAAGGAAAAAACTAAGAGTCAAGTGTCAATGACCGATCAACCAATAAGGACTGAAGTTTTCCTGACTCTTTGCTGTTGTAAATTTAAAATATAACTAAATAAAGGTTAATCATTGTTTTCCGTCCGATCAGACTCCTTACAGCACAAAAACCGACTGTGGATTATCATGCCATGGATACGAAATCTGTATAATTAAAAAAAAGTACCTTTCAGGAGATGACTATGGTGCAGTTAAGATTCAACCATGTTGTTGCTGACGTAATCTTGGGACATGAGACATCATGTTTGCATTTACACTATCATGGATTTATCCTAGTGTTTCACTGTCCAGTCGGATGGGTTTTAGAAAGCTGACCTGTAGATATGGGTACAGATCTATCTCCATGTCTGTCTGTACAACAGTGTGGTTTTAGAGGGTGATACGCAGCCCATCTCGTGATTTCCCTCTTCACCACACTCTGGATCTATAGGACTCCCAACAACCTTCAGCATCAATAGGCCTGACGCCAAGAGTCACTTCATTTATTTCACTGATTACGGTCTTTTAACCCAGGAGATGTATGTGCCCTACTGACCTCTGGGCCATTATAGGAAAGACTATGCTGAGTCTTCAGCCCTACAAGGACGCTACATTTCGAATGGTGCTGCTACAGAAGACAAAAGGGCGTTCTTAACGCTGAATACTGACCTGTGGGGACACTAAATAAATGACTACAAAAACCAGAACAGTACTGTGTGACGGGGACAGCAGGGCACTCCCATTCTGAATGGATGAACTGCATTCAATGGGTCTGTGTGTTTTTGTATGCATGTAATTTTGCTCCAAAGCACCTCGATTCACATGTCTTATTATCATTTGTGTAATGGGCCACTGGCTTATGTTTCACTCAAGATCCGTTTTGCAATAACGTCACATCTAGTAGACCCATTGCCATTAATGCCTCTTTGCGTTCTGTAAATAACTTTGTACACTGTCCAAACCCAGAAACCCACCCAATTGGCTATAAGAGAAGTTGACAATACATCTACCTGTCTTGGAGAAGATAAAAAGCTTTAAGCATTATCCATTGCTTTTTTATGTTGGTTTTACATTGGATGAAACTAGGTCTGCTTTATTACTGTATAATTTGTTCAAGAATAATGGCACAGAGATTAATATTCCTCTTTTTGTATCTTGTCATTGATCATGCTCTTTCAGTCATTTTAATGGCTTTTTTGGCCAGAAAGGCTTGTCCCTTTTTCAGCTGCTGAATTATTGCTAATCTAATACTGTTGGACTGAATGTCTAAGGTCGTCCTCGCGTGAGACGCTTCGAGGCTTTTAGCTTGGCGTAATGGGTTTTTTGATTGTTAGCTCTACAGTTGTTAGCCTCGAAATGTCTTGATAAACTTTCCACCGTCTCAACAATAAATAAAAGCTCCCCCGTTTCTGCATATATTTGCCTTCACCAGAACAATTCTGGATTAAAAACCGAAAATATAGATTTTTACACTTCTTTTGAAGTGATAATTCATTACACACTGCTCTTTTAGCGGTAGTATAATCCGCTAAGTATGAGAACTGACAGCGTCGGAAAGTTCAGTCAGATGTAGTCGTTTGTGAGGGGCATTGCACGGTTTTTCACTAGTATGCTACGAGGTTTTTCTGCAATATTTCCTTCACAAGCTCCCGTTTCTGTACTGTCCTGCGTTCATCTCAGGTATGAGCTTTTTATTTTTTAACTTTCTGTGTTTGTGGAGAATTATTAGTCATATTCCTTCAGGAATTGATGTCGTTGACCTGTGTGAACGTGCGCGGCCCTGTATAGGTCTGCCTGCTATAGCAGGTGAATAAATAAGGAACCACACCGACCTCAGAGCCGAAACGTTTTATTGTTCAAGTCTGATTTACTTTTGTTTTTTAATCAAGTACAATTACTCTTGGCATAAGCTCATATCTTGACTGACATGGCCTCCTACCACAAGTTCAAATGTGTCCAACTACCTGTCCAGTTTGTTTGTGTGTGTGTGTAATATATATATATATATATATATATATATATATATATATACACACACGATGTGTACAAAAAAAGTGTAGGAAACAAAAGGGAACATTATTTTTTTCACTCTCTCCCACCTTCCAAAGTCTGCTCACTTGTTCTCTGTTGGTAGGAATGAGGTTTGCTTGGCTAGACAATTAATCATTTGATTATGTAAATGAGTGTAAGAAGTCCTACATAGTACAGGTCAGTTTTTGCCAGACTCATTAAAAGGTTTGATTCTTTGTTTGTACAGATCTATTGAAAAAAAGAATAAAGTTCTAAAAAATATTTCATGTCGTATTTTTTTTTTTTTTTAAATCACTGTGACTTGTAATATACTGTACAAATCATACGTTTAAAGTGTTCTCTAAAGGTAAAGTCTTATGGTTAAAAAAAGTTATTCTTTTATTAATGAAGGATGTAATTGGTCAAGTGACAATAAAGGCTTTTACATTGTTATAAAAAAATCCTGCTGTTCATTTGAACTTTCTATTCATAAAAGATAAGAAAAAATGTTAAGAAAAACTGAGCACCAAATTAACATAAGAGTGATTTCTGAGGGATCATGCGAGTTTTGTCTGTTAAAATCTCAGCTTTGCATCAGAAGAATGAATTAGGTTTTAATATATAATAAAACAAAAGTATTGTTTATTTAATTATTCATTTATTTTTTAAATGCAGCCTTGGTGAACATAATGTGCTTCTTATGAAAACATTATATATATATATATATATATATATATATATATATACATGCAAATTTTAAGTATATATTAAAATTGTATTGTAATACTTGTAGTTCTTAACCTCTGGAGAGGGAGTTAAAAACCATTTTATGATCACACTTCCTCTCTCCAAGGCTGAGTTCATATATTTTGAGCTCGTAATCCCAGCAATGACATTTCCAAGAACGAGGATATTCTCTCAGATGTGCCAGTGTACACACTTCTAAATGAGAGACTACTTTGATCCATCCTAATTCTGCAGCTTTACTTGACGAATGCCTTTTCTATTTGCTAGAAACCGAAAGTTGAGTCATTCAGTTAACAACCCATGTCTAGAAGCATTTGTGTCTTTTTTTTAAACCATTGAAATTAGCATAGTGTGGGCCACCTTTGCTCTCTGCTGCAGCTGAGTCGGTGACGAGTCGAGCTTTTGTCCAGAATGATTTGGTTTTTTGTTTTCATATTGTGTACAAAGTGCCATTGGTGGATCCCTGATGGGGTTTCAAATGAAAACTCTTTCAGTCTAGGTAAGGTTTAACCATTAGGATGACATTGTAATATCAGAGGGTGCATGTAACTCTGCGAGCTGCAAAATCACAATTCATTTTTGCTTAAATACTGTTGATTTCATTTATTGGCTAATTGGTTTGAGTTTAAATCTTTGGTCTGTCATCAGTATCATATCTATAAATATCTATCTGATAATAGGTGACACCACATTTCTGTTTTTTTTTTTTTTCATGCTGATGCTGAACACCAAGTATAGCACATGCCTAGAATAGACAATTTAGTTATTCTCCCAGTGCTGTAATTCTATTCAGTTTGGTTTTGGCAAATCATAACTCTCCCTGCAAGTGCAAAACGCAACCCATAAAATGGAAACACATGTTTTGTTATCAGCCAACTGCCTTTTTTTGGGGTTTAAACTCAAAAAGCCTCCGAGTAGGCCTATGTTTATTATAGTTCACTGGTGGCAGCTCTGTCATTTAAACGCATCATAAAATTGTCAGATGATGCCACTATAAATTATCTGATGAGAAACAATGTATTGGATCTGGCAATAAGGTGCAAGGTATATTGCATTCAAAATCAGAAAAAATGGAGATTATTAATCACAATTTACACTAGACTGAAAAAATAATGATTGGCGTAACTGTCAGTTAGTTAAACATACCATACATCTCAAGTCAAGACACAGATGATCATAATCACTCTTTTATGAATGACAAGCTTTTCATTTACGTTGGGTCAAACAAGATTCCGCATTATCCCAGTATAAACCACCATATATTGAAATAATTTTTTATATTTAAAAAAATCATACCTTATATACAATTATATTTATAACTACAAATTATATTTCTACAAATTATATAAATGTACCTTTTTTTGTAAAGGGGTAAAAGAACACATTTAGTTACATTTATTGACAACTTTAATAACTCATGATTTCCGTTTTACAGGTTTAGCTAAACACAGCTGAAATCTTTTCATGTAAGTGGTTAGGCATCACTGGTTTAAGGTAATTTATGATTTTGTAATATAAAACAGATCTTAGATAAGTGTTATTGTCATTTACTGTGCAGTTCTTCTAATATGTTCTCACTTTAATGTGAGATCAAGGAGCATTAGCAGTGCTGTTTCATTTCATAACGGAAATGTCTGACTCATCCCTCTGACTGCGTGCCATGCATGGAATAGAAAACCTCATTTATCAGTATTTTATTCTGGACATAAATCTGTGAGTATTTTTCATTCCTTTTCAAACAATATGACGTTTTTTTTTCTAAAATAAGAACTCACGTGTCAGGTGTGGTGTGATGTGATAACGTGACCACTAGATGGAGCTGGAGTTTGATATTTCAGCTCATCTTGATTTTTTTTTTTTTTCTTTTTTTCTCCTCAATGAGATCATCAACTTCTGGAGTGTCAGGACCATCTTCATTACAGGGCACTTAAATTAGCTTTTTGTCTGTCTGATCTCCATCAACTAGTGGTAATGCGTGCGCTCGCACAAGCTGAGATGAATCTAATGAAGGCACTCGAGCACACACAACCTTTATTCAGACGTCTTTGAAAGGCTGTGCTTTTTAGCTCATCACTGGACAGTGGTAATTATCCGAGGTCACCCATGTCTCGCTTTCTGCCGGCAGACAGCCGAGGCCCTTAAATCTTTGAAAACTGTGTGCGAACACAATGGTTATTCAGACATCTTCTGTCATGCCAATGTTTCACTGTACGGCAGTGCTGGAATTAAATGAATGTTATTTTCTCCTGAGGGGCCGTTTAACATCAACACATTTCTCATTCGATTGTTCTGCTCGGGCACGGCTAAATTACACTTAAATTTTCGTATCTCACCTCCCTTCTCATTTTCAGTAATGAACGAGCAGAGGCTGAAGTCCATTCTGCGTCCTCCAAGGACACTTTTCTTTATTACCATCCATTATGAGGCGAAATGTTTCTGTTTCTGTCTTCTGTCTAAAACCGTAACCATGATCCCAGCCTTCCGAGACGGAATAATCGAGACTTTCTCCACAAGGGCGATTCGGAAGCGTTTCAAAGTAATCTGATACCTGACCATCAAGGCATAAGTCTGATTTATCCTTTCATTAATACAGTCCAAGGAACAAATTGATTTTAAAACACGCTGGACATTGATATCTGTGCTTCTAAAACACCTTTTGAACAGATCCAGCGGCTCTAAAAGTATTTGAAACACCTCAACAAACAGAAAGGTCATTGCTTTAAACAGAAAAATATCAAACCAAATATCATTTATTTTGAATTAAACACTTTTCAAGTAAAACTTTTCACTAAAAGAGATTTGCAAGGTTTTTAAATGATAAAACAATGGATATATTTATACAAATGGTTTTCCACGTGCTCAAAACAGTGGCCCAAAAATTTAGAAAAAACTTTTTTATAAACATATATATTATTTTATCATTTAAAATCTTGCAAAATTTAGGTTTTGCTTGAAATGTGTTTTATTCAAAATTAATTATGCTTGGTTTTATATTTGTTCTATGTAAAGCAAAAAAATATATGTATATTATATATACATATATTAGCCACATTATGTTAAAACAATTTATCTTTATTTTTATTTTTTTGCCTTTATTTAACCAGGAGAGAACCTCACTGAGATTAAGAATCTCTTTTATAGGAGTGTCCTGGCCAAGATTATTATGAAAATAATGCAAAAAAAAAAAGCATCCTGATTCATATTTTTAGCTTTCTCACAAGTGACTGACGCATCACTTGTCTCTGGCATCCTCAACAAAATCGAATAGTGGCTGAATAGTGACGTGCGACAAAAAGACAGACACTTGGAGACATAGAGCTAAGTAACTGAAGGTTCACATAAAAGCATATAAAGGGCCCTCAGCAACTCCTCTTACACTGACACCATCTGCTCGGCACTGATGTGTACAGCACAGCCTCTGTCTGAGCGTAGCTTCTTGAGCGGCTGATGAATAGAGTGTCTGCTTTGTAGCGTGTGCCAATAACTTTGATGGCAGATCATTAGAATGAGCGCTAACATTTTTTCTGTGGCCTTTTTTGTTACATTCCTTGATGTGTACAGGTGTGGATAAAGGAGAAAAGATACAAATTTGTGTTTGAATATAGTGAACTGAACATGGCCTAAAATGATTCTGTCGGAGCATTAGCAGTGGGCATCTCATAATATTGACAGGCACAAAATAGCTCAAATGCTATATTGGGCTTGTGACAATATGACAGATCTGTCGAACCAACATTTCTGTAAATAAAGCAACAGCCAAATGTTGATTGTGGAACAATCTGTGCATGGAAATAAAACAGAATGGATGTTTGGATGTGATAAGAAACAGCAATTCATGTGACAGGATAATGCACATCAGATAACGTGATTGAGGAAGTGCTCAATGCTCATTTAGTGGTGATGTGACAGGACTATTGATTTATTTGTAATTCACATACTGACCATGTCAGTAACACGATTGATGATCTCTGTATTGATTCCATTGGTTCTTGGGTCTTTTGAGCCGGATTTGATTTGTTTCAAAGGTGTTTAATTCATCCTTTTCCAAATTAGTCTTAGTGACTGTAATCAAATGTGTGATTTATAATAAGAAACTATTTTTAATTCCACTTAATTAGCAATTTAAAAAAGGTTAACTAGTATCACTTGTTGACTTCAGAGCAGTTTTCGTTCTAAATGCTTAACAAAAGAAACAAAACATTTGATATAGTTCTTAATTTTTTAATAGTGATCATCCTGGGTTTCAAAAAGTTATCAAATTTTGATCATCATTCATAAGAACCAGAACGCTGCTTTTAAAAGCGACAACGTGACGAGACTCCATTCTTTATCATTTCAACCTCCATTAAAACTGTTTCTTAAACATGAAGTATTATCTTTCGAATTATCCATTTAAAGATCTGAGCAGATATTTTCTAACCCCATTGTCAGATTGGCCATTTTAGGTAATGTTTGGCACATTAAAATGTTCTCTCTAATTGCAAAATGCACAGGCTCTAATTGGACAGATCCGTGTTGTGCACTTAGTCTAGGCTTTAATAAGGGTTTTCAGTTCAGATGTCTTTCTGTGCTGTTTTGAAGACTTAATGGATTTCCAGAGACATTAGATTTAACTTAATAATGGCGAGGGTTGCGGCATTAATAAAGCGTGCCTTCAAAACTGCCGAATGCAAATGTGTATATTTAAATATCCTCTTGATGTGTGTTTCTTTTAAAGTTGAATTTCAATTTCATTTCATCAAACCCGACAGCCGTGTCACAAGCAACATGAATATGCATATGGTGAATGGTAAAATTCACAAGTGTATGAAACTGATGCCTCGTCTCGTGGCAGCGGTGTGTTTATTATGTAGATGATTTTATAGCTGATCTACGCTGCGAAATGTACATGAATAGATTAGTTTTTTATGTGATCAGACAATTAAAGGTGTCAGAAATGTTTTGAGCTAGTTCTGCTACTGGTAATACAATTCTAACAAGTAAATGATACACTAATAAAAGGTCTAATGAGGTCCACAGTGTTCTTTAATGAACCAGTAAACGTTTGCCCTCACAATAAACATATCCCTAAATGCTCTTTAAGGCTTCTATGCTATGAAACACTCGGGACATCATGTAGATATTTAAAACCTTGCTCCGAACAGTCATTTCCTGTTCAATTATGCCAAATCTCAATGAGCCGTGATTGTAAAAACAGCCCTATTTGACGGCCCAGTTGTGAAGATCTGGCATCGTGCCTCCTTGTAATGCCAGAGAAATTACAAGACATAAAACACAACATGCTTTCAGGTGGTCAGATGAAATGCTATTCTGTACTTTCTTCTAAAATGAAAGGCAGCCGTGCTGAATAAACTATTTTGCCTACCTTTATGCTTGCTTATCAAATCCTATTATGAAATTATGTCGTTTCGATTATCTTAAATACCCTGTAAAATGTTCTGCCAAAGCCTATCAGAAATTTAATTGCGTATTGAATTACGATGAAATGGAACGGCAGTGGTGATGCATATTTGAACTTAACAGAAATGACATTTCGGGCGAAGAGCAGAAGCGAGCTCAATTTCAGCTGATAATGATTATTATTAATACTTACTAGAATTAGAAAACAATTGAAAACAAGTGTGTTTTTGGCACATTGTTTATCTCTTTTTTTTTCTTTTTAAAAACGGTGGTCTTTTCTTGCTCAAAGCCCCGAGAGAATAAACTGAGAGGAGAGAGAGATGTTTCGTTTTCTGGGTTGTGCCCCATAGGTACCCGTGTGTCAGTTTACCAACAAGCTGCCTGTTAGGCAGTGAGCTGAGACAGCGGGTTCACCTGCCAATCAAGAGCATCTCAGCCTCCCTCCTCTGGACACTGGCTTTATGTGGGCTCTTTACTTCAAGAGTTCTAACTGTTGTTCAGAAGCTATTTTTAACAGCAGGGGCGAGAAGAGGAAATATGAATTGGTATAGGTATAGAGAATAAAAAAAGAAGAATGATGAGGTGTCTTCGGGCCACGGAGCCTCTCTCAAACAGAGCTGCAGGAAATAAACAGCAATCACTGTAGCATGACAGAAAATCCACTGAGCAGGCAGCCTTAATTGAGCCCCCTTCTCTCTATTTCCTTTTCTCTCTTCCCCCTCTCTATGGATAATAAGCACAGGATCCCTTAACCTTTGTGTGCATTTTAAAGACCATTAATTGATTTGTAAAACTGCATTTTGCAGAAGTCAAGGGGTCCACAGACCCTCAGGTGGTGTGTGGTGGCTCGGATATTTCAAGTTGAATGTGAATTTCAAGTCACAAAGGAGGTGTATTCTGTACAGTCACTAGTATACACAGTGGAAAACAATAATCATATATAACATTTGCACGAGTGCTTCAGAATGTGACTGGAAATATCTATATTTCTAAATAGCATGTTTTCTTTGGTCAGTGACTAAGTATTTATTACTGTTAGATTTGATCACCTTATTGTATGCATATTGTATTTTGTACATTATACTGAAAAAAAATTGGTGTAGAAGATTTTTCACTTAGAATTTGCTAGTAATTGATGAACTATTGAATTATTGATGAATAAATGAAAATATACATTTATATTCGTTATTAATGAATGATATGGCATGTTACAAATGTGACTGCAGCTTAAATGTGGTTTCTTAATCTAATATTAAGTTCACAATAACAAAAACTGTTTTTTATTTTTATTTATTTATTTATTTTTTGTATTTTTTTTTTTTATTGGGGTTACACCCTCCACTGATTTAATCAAACAAGGCTGTCTGTACATTAATTTACACCCTGCTTGCTTTTTGGACATCTTTGAGCAACTCAAATGGAAGATAAGTTATGAATTCTCCATGGGGAGAAGTAGGCTATTAAAAATGAATCACTTCTCATTAATATTATCTGTTATGCAATAGCCTACTTCTCTTTCTTGGGTTGCAATGACAAAATACTTTAAGTAAAAGATCACTGGACTGCCAGTTTTTCTCTGGACCTTGGAAATCATATTCAGATGTATCAGTGTATCACTTTCTGTGGTATTGTTTACATTCACGTCTTTAATGTCTACAAATGCATAATGTGAATACTGTACGTTCGGTTACGCTTGTGTGTCTACGGTGATGTGACAATAAAAGTGATGCGATGTGATCTGATCCTCATGCGCTGGGCATCGGGTGGGCGGGGCCATGCTAATGACGTCAATGGAAGGACGGGATGGGGAGGGAGCCAGGCAGAGCTGATCCCACGTGTGACGCTCGCATTCCCGGCTCAGTAATATTCTCTTAGCTCTGACAGTGTGTGTGTTAGTTACTGGCCATAGTTGGGTTAGCCATGGAGGGAGACGGGAGCCAAGCCACATCTGGAAGCCCTAACGATTCGCAACACGACCCGGGGTAAGTCCGAGGCAAAGCTGACAGCACTTGACTTTTTTCCTTGTGTGTTTTTCTCCAGTGAGCATGTTTTAAAAACGCTCTTCCGGGTGCACGCAACTACTACACCCTTGTTTGATGTGTATTAGTGAGCACAGCCCGTCGGGGCTCAGTAAACACACACCGCTCTGCTTTGCCTTCGTTTAGCTCTGCTTTTTTTGTCGCTAGCTACACGTCAAAATGGCCGATCTGACATCTGGACTCACTTCTGCTGTGTTTTCCCCTTACAGTAAAATGTTTATCGGTGGCCTCAGCTGGCAAACTTCACCAGGTAAGAGACCGATGGTTCGCTGTCATTTGCACACGTTTGTCGGGCTGTGTTGTGTTTCTTTCATTGTGTCCAGCCTGGCGCGCGCTGTGCGGGATATGTGCCGTCATTTGAAGTCCTCTATTCGACCCCTGTCAGACATCCAGGGGGGCGTTTAATTTACAAACTGGTGTGTGTTTAACGCATGAATGCTTCGCTCATGTGCGCTCTTTTCTCTCTGTTTTGTTTCACAGACAGCCTTAGAGACTATTTTAGCAAATTTGGAGAAATCAGAGAATGTATGGTGATGAGAGATCCCACGACAAAACGCTCCAGGTAAAAAAAGAGAAGACACGTTTTATTTTTTTGGGTTTGTTTGTTTTTGTAATCCCTTAACACATTGAGTTTTTTTATTCTAAGCGATAAATTGTCGATTTTGCCCTTGCGCTGTTATTCAGATGCTATGCGCTGTTGAGGAGACTATCGGGGTTTGTGGTCAGGATACAGTTTGACATTGATTTGGGATTATTCATGTTAAACCAAATGTCTTTAATAAACCGAACGCTTTAATGCGGTTGCATGTGTTCTGGCTTTGACATTGGCACGTTAGTGGGTTTTTCTCACTTGAAATTGCCATTCTTAACCCTGGGTATTTTGTTACGTGTTTCACACTGTTCATACTTTACCATGGGTTTGTAATTCATCCTGAGCTGTCAGAATTTGCACTTTACGTTAGCAGCTTATTTTGCATATTAATGAGGATTAAAACGTTGACTGTAAGCGTACAACACGCGACCTGTTTTTAATATCAGTAGAAATGTCGCTGCGCAGATCCTCTCGAGTTGCATTTCATTCTGTGAAACGTACCGCAAAAAATAAATAAAATAAATTAATTAAATATATAAATACATTGTTTCCCCTCAAACATTTAAATTAAGCTGCGCGTGAAAGTTTCTGCGACTGTACAGTACGTATGAATATTTAATGAGCGAAGCGCCGACCCCGTTTATGATTGGTTGACTGTTGGTAAACAACTCTGTTGCAGATTTCCATAACGGACGGTTAAAAGCTTTGTCAAATTACAAGTTTGAAACGTTTCTTAGCATAAGTTTGTAACTGACTTTTTCTCAGTGTTTAAAAAGACACTAACCCAGGATTAAGTGTGGCGTGAAAAGTCCTTATGTGTCTTTGACAAACTGTATTTCTAAGGTAACATTTTATGCAAATGTTTATCTGATACGTTTCCTCAAACAAATTCTTGCTAAATAATGTAATAGTGTGGGTATATTAAAGGGATATTTCACAAGGAAATGGAAATTCTGTCATTGTTTATTCTGTGAAACACAAAAGGAATTGTTAGTGACTGACAGTTTCAGTCACCATCCACTTTTATTTGCATCTTTTTCCCAATATGCATTGAAAGTGAACGGTGACCGAAGCTGTCATTCTACAGATTCTTTTATGTTCCTCAAACAAATGAAAGTCAGGTTTGGAATGACACCAGGGTGAGTAAATGATGACAGAATTTTCTTTTTTGTGCAAACTGCAATACTGTTTTTGTCACTGACTGTATTTCTAAGACAACATGTCATTGCAAATGTTTTAGATATTGAAGGTCATGCAGCGTTTAATAATAGAATAGAATGGATATGTTAACAAGCTTACCAGTCATACACGTGTAGCGCATTGCTGTCAGCTTCTAATGTATGTCTGTGGTTTTGTTTGTTTTGTTTTCCAGGGGATTTGGCTTCGTTACGTTTGCGGATGCGGCCAGTGTAGATAAAGTCTTAGCTCAACCTCACCACGAATTAGATTCAAAGACGGTACGTTCCCTTCTATGTGCATTTGTTTTTTGAAGTGCTGTTTATACATGCTTGTATCTGTGACCATTCAGTGGTGAAAAGACACGCAGTCTTCCTATCATACCCCTTTCCTGGGTCGAGGCATCCCGCTGAATTTGTCATTGTACCACACACACAACAGCGGGGCACTTGACATAAATAAGTAGCCAGATAATTAGTCCTGTCTTCCTCACATGCCTCAGCAGGATTAACCCCTTGCTTGCCAAACTGGGACTGGGGAACAGAGGGTTAAATCTCATCGAGGTATGGGGCAAGAAGGGACTGTTGTTCGATCATGACTCCAACGTGCACATTTTGTGACGTAAGACTTGTAATGTATGATGTAGTGTTTTGCGCTCTTGTACATGACTGAATTTTCCAGACAGAACTCCGGATGCTGCTCAGGGCAAGGATGCATTTTGGATACGTGCATTAGTTCAGTGTAAACCTTGCTGAGCTAGAAATGTTTTACGTGGATGATTTACATGGTAAACTAATTGGATCACATTTGTTTCTTTTTGTATTTTCATAGTATATTTACATTTATGTTGAACTTGATACTTTGTCATTTGTGGTGCAGATTAGTGTGTGTACTGCTGTACACTTTCCCATTATTATACAATTAAGTGTTATGCATTGTTTATTTCCTAATGTGTCGTTATTATTTGAATTTTTTTCAAATTTATTTTTCAGTTGTTTTATTCATGCCTGCATGGAGTTTGCTGTTATTTCAACTTTAAAACATGCTTTTAATACGAAAACTTGAATTAAACTATATTTTTTAAAATAAAGATTCAAATTTTTGAAAACTATTTTGAAGTGTTTTTTTACCTGTAGAGGTTGTGATTATTTTATATTTACTATAGTATTTATATTATAACATTTCATATATAGTATGGACTCTTCTTCTAAAGCATTTCTGTTTGGAAATAGGAGTAAAATCTGGAAAATATTGTGTGTTTATATTATATTATTTTACCTTGGCCATGTAACTATGCAAACTGAGTCATACCTACATTTCTGTCAGCAAGAAATAGGTTTGCCTTTTTCAACCTAATCTAAATCCTAGCTGAAATACATTTAGATTTCCATGGGACAGTGAACCCCAGAATAAGCAGACGCTGTATCTGTAAAGTTATTATGGATTCTATTTTCTTTTTTTTATGTATGAAGTCACCATCTATCCTGTTTGTAGATGCAGCGGCTAGTTACCTGTAGGAGTCCAGAGTGAAAGAGCCTTTTATTTGGGATAGCTAGGGTGTGGACAAATACCGCCTTCACTGACTTATTTTAATGGATGCCATGTTGCTGCAAGTTCATATCAAGAGACTGACTGTATTTAAAGCCGTTCATTGCTTCCCTCAGGAATTTTATGGCTAATACTCTTCTCCCAGAACACTGTGTATTGGCTTTCCCAGTGCTTTCCTTTAAAAAATGATTAATGTGTAATTCTGTGATTTAAAACGGGATTAGAATAATTTTTCTGTTACTAGGTGAGTAGGCAATTTGCTAGTAACACTGTTATAAAAATGTTTTTTGCAACACAGACCCTTTCTAATACAAATAAAAATGAAGATAAATTGGAATAATAATAATAAAAAAAACCATACAAATAAGAGATGTATTTTAATAGTCAAAACTTATTTTATTTAACATTATTATCATTGGTTTAAGAAGAATTTGTTTGCATAAAGATGTAAAACACCAAACTAAGGTTCACTGATGTTGTACTGATTAGATAAAATCAGGTGGCTAATTTGGTCAGCCGCAGATTAACCTGTTAAACTGTTTATTTCCCACCTATAGCTGCAGGTAGATTACTGATGATTGTTTACTTAAATCTAGCATATTAATTTTGAATCGTAATTTAGCACAGCCAGTGAATATTCGCCACCTCTCCTGGTTCTGTGCCCTAAATCTGTTAGAAATACAGGTGTGCAATTCATTCAATCTCTCTCTGCCAGTTTGGAATTGACTGATGTTAGCCAAAATGCCTTTAGGAGGGAGAACATGTCTATCTGATTAATAAAATAATATTACATTGAGGACTTACTTGTAATTTGGACCTCAAAAGTAGGGCTGTTTCGATTAGACAGTCATGGCACACTTGTATTTTTAGTTACAAGTGGGTCAATGTTTGACGTTTAAATGCTCTTGAATGGCTGAGGGGGAAAAAGAAAGCTAGCATTAGCAGTGATGTATCCAGGATCGAGATCATGTGCACTGTAACGGTTGGTGCTAAAGCAGGGATTACTGAGCTCTGGGTTGTGATGTCATTGTCAGGGTTGGGGTGGCTGTGTCATGACTCTGGGGTTTCAGCTCCATCTGGAGACCAGGAGCTGGGAGGATGTTGCACTGGTGCTGGTTTAAGAACCAATTTAAATTGCACATGCAGTTGAAAGCTCTGCTTTTGATAGCTATAATAGAAGAACTATTATGAAATATTACTATTTGCATATGTATTTACTACTAGAAATTCATGTAATATCCAAAAAGTGTAATATCCATATATTTATAAGCTTTTTTACATTTGCATTTCATATGGATGTTATATTAAAGATAAACAATGTTTGCGCATATATATATATATATATATATATATATTTGAATGTATATATAATATGAGTATGTGTATGTTTATGTGTATATATATATATATATATATATATATATATATATATATATATATATATATATATATTTGAATGTATAATTGTATATGTGTGTATGTGTATAGTTGTCTTATTTAGAAATAAATTAAGTACCTGCTTCATGTACAAGTATCTGCAATTAATCCTTCAATCAAGCCCCCTACGTTTTAATTGCATTTTCCATTATTATTTTTTTTTTCATTTTCTTGTCCAATTTTATTTATTTTTTGTCAGTTTTGACGAGTGCAAATGGACCAAAGAAAACAGACCACAGATGTATATGTACAGAGATATTCTTGACACACTTGTTTGACATTTGATTAAAAGCTGTGTAATCTGTAATTCTGAAAGCCTGGGGTGAGAATTGCATTGTGTATTGACAACTGAAAGACTGCTGCCGGTTTCTCTAAAAGCACTTTTCTGGTTGAATTAAAATATAACACAACAGCATCATTTCCCTCCAGAAAGGTTTTATTTGATTTGTATACTTATTTATTTTTGCTGTACATATTGCAATTATGTTTAGGTCAAATTAATTTACCAGGATACCCCTTCCTTCATATTCCACCAAAACATGTTTATTTATTTTGCATGCTGCCACATCTCACAATTCTGCTTTTCTTTTCCTTACTATTTATAAGAAGTGACAAAGTATTCAGACATGTGGTAAATTCAAGAGCAATATAGCACTAATGGATCTTTTTCCCTTGAGTTATTTTTTCATTTAATGAGAGTGCAGAGGCAAGTCTTTGAACTGTTTTTGTTCTCACATGCATGATTATCTACCATCCTATCCTTCCAGTGCTCTGGCTGCCCAAGCTTTTGGCCTGTGTGCTAAAAAGCAGGGCTGTTGTTTTAGTCTATGAATGTTTAAATGACCAAAGCTTGCACAACAGCAGATCTGCAGGAACTCACTTATTCCGCAATGTAAAATCTTTATTTGAGCATTTAAAATAAATAAGCAATGTTCACTAAGATGAAGTCTAACAAGCCAGCTAGTGGAAATCAATAATACCTGTTTATCATTAATGAAACAATCTTTTAAAATGATTTTTCATCCATATTTTGCAGTATTAAAAAATGTATAATGATGCAAAGATCTAGTAGAGAGAGAGAGAGAAAAAAAAAGCATTGACTGCAATTGACATATTTATATTGTTATTTTACCCCTCTAGGGAATTAATTATTATTAATATCCAGGATGAATCTCAGAACCCCAGAGGTTTATGTAAATTACAAATACTCTTAATCACGATGTGTGCAAAACTACATTTCATTTGTAATATAATACAATCAAATAACATAGCTTATCCTACCAATAAACCTAGCAATGCCCTATCGCATACCAAAATGCATTCTAGGTAGAGCAGTAACCCCTCGTGCAGTGTGGTGCAGTGGGATAATGATAATCCCTCAGGGGGAAGGAGGTTGTGGATGTATTGATCTAATGCCTGGTCTTGATTCTCCGCAAATCTACAGCGCTCACTAAAACACCTCCTGCCATGTCGACCTGACCTCCCCGAGGCCGCAAGCACTTCTTCAGCGAGTCTTTGAATTATCTCCGGTGTGTAATATAATGCCACCTGTTTATTTATGTTCTAATCAAGTAATTATGCTCTAACCGGTGTAAGGTTTTATTCGATTTTGTCATACACAGGCTTCATGCAACTAGCGTGTAATAACTAGGCGAGATTACACATGAGACATGGAGCATTGCATCATGATTAATGCTATAATTTCCATGAAGGTTATCGAGTAGTCACAGCGCATTGCTGGCTTTTTCTAATATTTTCTAATTTTCCTCTTCACATAACAGTGTCACAAGCTCAGTTTTCTCATATTTCTTTCTCTCCTTCCTTGTCTCATTTAGATTGATCCTAAAGTTGCCTTTCCAAGACGCGCTCAACCCAAGGTAAGAACTGTTTGCTTTTGCTCTCTCATGCCGAGCCACTTTACATTTGCAAGTCTGCTGCGTATTTGTTAATAGTGTGAGAGGGTGAATGTTTTTCACTGAATTTGTCCTTTGATAGAACAAAGTTTGGTTGGAGTTGTAGCTGTGATGTTCTGCTGCAGTCTGGCTGGTGTTATTTTCCAGGCTAACTATGACTTCTCTGTGTCTTAGTACAAGGAGAGACTGTTTAATTGTTGTTTCAAATGTGAGGAATTCAGATTTTTTTTTATTTTTAATTAGCGTGGCTTGGTATGAACTCGAAGAAGTATCATGGAGAAAATATTGAATTATCACTGCCTTGTTGAGCGTGAAGGTTGAATTATTTTTCCTTTTTGGGGGCATGAGGTGGGGTGGTGATTAACTTACCTTTTTTAGCATCGCTGCTCGCATGTAAGATCATTAGAGAGGGATTTTTTTTTCTAAAAGGAAAAAAAAACTTAGAGGAGAACATTGCCCTCAGCTGCGGAATTCAGAGCATTAAATTCCTTTTTTTTTTTATCTTGCCTCAACAAGAAAATTTACTTTGTATAGCCGTGTGTGTGGGTGATTTTATGGTTTCTAATGTCCTGCTTCTGCTAGCCATGTTGGCAACAAACTTCCGACAGCCTATTCACTTCAGACTGCACTGTCAGCCAGATGGTCTGTGCCCCAGATTTTGTGTCTGCTATGCAGCCGTTGCTTGGCCTCTCAGGCAGAGCTGGGACGGCCCCCTGGCCCAGATACGGGCCAACAGTGTTTTCACCCAAGTGGAAAGGTGTACCGATCTGAGATCAGCCTAGGTGTTTTTTTATTTTTTATAGAACGGATGTGTAACAGGATGGCAGACGGTCCTTGATCATAATAGGCCAGGGAGGAGGGCTCATGGGGTGACAGGTGTCTATTGCACACTTGTCTGGCTAATTGATATAAAGAACTTTTTTGGTTCATCCAGAAATCATTGGAGGAGAAAAGGTGCACTCTTTTTCTCGCTCTCGCGCACATACACATGCCAGCGAGGCTGGTCCAATGCAGGCCGCAGGGCCCCGGGCCTAATGCTGTTTCTTGGCTCGAGTTGGACACGGGATGAATAGCAGTATTAATAAGGCCAGGCTCCAGTAACAGTTAGACTGCAGCCCTGTGGATGTTTGCTCAGAGCCAGGCATATTGACAAATAAAAGCTTTAATGCATATACATTATTATTCCCATGTCCTGTCAATAGGCTAGGCCAGCGATCGGCAACATTTTCGGCATGATGTGCTATTGAACATTTTTCTAGTTAATCACTGTGCCCACCCCCAACCCCCCATGCATTAAAACCATTCAAATTTTTATCACCATCGTTATTAATGCGCTGACTTAATTGATGTGTGCACACACACACACCAAACAGAGATCAGAGTTTGTGCTGTGCAAAGAGTAACATTCAGAAGCTCATAAACTTGTTGTAAGCGCTGCCACGCAACTTTTATTAATCAGTGCTGAATCGATACATTTATATTTCTCAGCAACATGGAGGGTAACATTGCAGTCTTAATTGATGCGCGCACACACACACACACACACACCACTCACAAACAGAGATCTGAGATTGTGCTGTGCAAAAAGTAACATTCAGAAGCTCATAAACTTTTTGTCAGCACTGCCACGCAACTTTTATTAATCAGTGCTGAATCGATACATTTGTATTTCTCAGCAACGAGGAAGGAGTAAGCTCAAATTTTTTTTCTTCCCTAATAACTGAACTTAGCCTCATTGATTATGTAGAGAGACAGATGCAGACAGTTTACACATCTCAAATGATTTGCAGCTTCATCTTACCTCACTGTTTTTAATGTTAAACTGACGCTTCGCGCTTTGCCTTTGTAAACCCCGCCTAGTTTGATTTGATTGGGCATATCAGTCATTTTGACATTGACGAGTGCTGTGGCTTTGATCTGAAGTGCCAAGTATGTGCAGCAGTCGCACACGCGCGCACATCTGTAGACTTGCGCAAGTTAATTCTCACACTTTAAAAGTATTTATTACATCAAAATCTATGTCAGTAAGCATTTTTACCTATTGTTTGCATGCCACCAATTATCACTCTATGTGCCACTGTTGGCACGGGTGCCATAGGCCAGCATTACTGCGCCTTTGGAAGTAGCCAATAGTTATCGCCATTCAGATTCATTACCCTATCTGACTCTAAATCAGCAGCAGGTAACACGAAGATTCAAATAGAAAACTTAGGAAACAAAAGCTCAGACCTCTGAATAGCCATTCTATCTTCGCCATGCAACGATAGAGCAGTTTTTTTATCTTCCAGCAAAAATACTTAAAGGGAGTGGGGATTTGTTTGTGTAATGATTATGTTGAACAGCACAGAAGTTTACCACAGGCGGTGGGCGAGATTGCTTTTTTTTTGCCGTGTTTGTGATTGGGCTTGTTGTTTCACACTACTTTTCCCAAACATGGCTCTGCATGTCCCGACAAGATTTTAATTGATATTGGGACTGAGGCCACTTTTGGAAGTGAATGGATTTTCACAGGTCTGATATCGCCCTCAGAGAAAACGGTTATTTCCATCAACCCTAAGGCTGCATAATCCTTCCAATCAAGTTACTGATGCTTCACCAGCTGCTGTAGTGCGGTTTTAACAAGCCTCTAGGTGCAGTAAGGCGATGGACGATCATCTGTATGTGATGGGCCATTTGTTTGATGCTCATTCTTGTCCTTTCTCATTGATCATGTTTGGAGGCTGCTCCATCGTTAGTTGCTAATTTAGTATGCTTGTGTTTATCTTCCAGACATTTGTGTATGAAGCATTACGTTCCAAAATAATTTCAAAGCTGTTTATGGCCTTAAATAGGTTCACCGATTAGAGGAAAAAGTTTAAAAATTAAATGTCAAATTGTTGCATTTAACTAGATAACAGTGTTGGGGACACATTGTAGCTTGTCTACTTTATTTAAAGTAATTTAATTACAGTCAAGTTACTATTTCGAAGTATATTTATGGTGGCATAAAAGTGTAATATTTGTACAATTGTAATAAATATTATATTTAGATATTATATTTAGAAATCCTGAGCCACTGGCTCCTTTAAGAAGTGCCACAGAATAAACGTGTTTTATTTTACTTATTTATTTTTAACACTTTAACATTTCAGTCATACTATCATTTGTTTTTGTTTCCCCTCCTTTTACTGTTCCAGCATTTAATTTAATTTAATTCACCTTGTATATGTCCTGGGAACTAAGTTTCACTTAAAGTGAGAATTGAATGGCTTGAGAACTATATGCAGTCACTAAGAATTATTTATTACACAGAATCTGTGCCAATATCATGGAGCAAAAATATGTCCGAATGACTTGGCTGTTGAGTGTAGTTTGAGCTCCTCCTTAATTCATCCTATAAATCTTGTCATATGTTTTGCACACTTCCATTCTTCATTAACATGCAATTTTAAAGGTTTTGAAATGTATTTTGCATTCTTTCTTATCATGTGGACAAAAGGTTAAAAGGGTCATATGATGTTTCTAAAAAGAACATTTATTTGGTGTAATGAAATGTTACGCCCCTCACCATACTGTGTTCTGACGATTTGTGTTACACTGTCAAATTTTGCTACCTCCCATTAAAACCGATGGTAGCATAATTCGATAGCGAAAAGTGCCACCTATCAGATTTTGCTTCATGCATGATATTAATAAGGTGTGAGGCTTTATTAACATGTACACCTACCCCAACCCTAAACCTACGAGTGACGAGACAAAAACATTAAAACCCATTACAAATGCATTTGTTGCATCCAGTGGGGACATAATTACTGATTATAATGACTTATACTGTCTTTTTGTGTTGCATCACATTGCACCGCGTAAACAAAATAACCATGTCTGAATTTTTGATTGGAGAAATGAAAAAGCAATAAGTGTTACTTTACACTGCTCAAAACTCACATTTGAACCATCAGTAGCAAATCCTTTAAATATAAAAAACGCTGTAGTAATGCACGGAACCACTCGTTATAAATCACCTGTGATTTATAGTAGTCACGTTTTTTATTATTATCTGAAACGTGCTGTGATTTATATTCCAAAGCCATTCATGTAATGGTATCGGGGTATCCATACATTTATAAAGAATATCCTTTTGGATTTGAGACTTTAGTCTTTGTAACTTAACAGATTTAACGGCTTGTAACAATCCAAAGAGAAAGGAAAAAATTTTATTGCATCATATGGCGCCTTTCAGTAAACATATTAATATGGAACAATAGCCAGGCCTGGCACCAGGATGGCATATGGGGTGAGTGCCACTACTTATAATGTGCAATGTCAAAACCGACTCGGACAGGGATGTGCCCATGTACAAAAGGGGGCTAATTTTTTAAGTATTTTTAAAAATATATTTAAAAATGTTTTCTGCATGGTATAAAAATACCTTTTATAAAATTGAGTGACAAAAATAATAATTCCGCAGTAGTTTGTCCTTCTGACTATTTAAATTGAGCAGTGTAACTGTTTCTATGTATAGTTGGCTTATGTTATTTGATAGGTTGTGATGTCAAGTATCCTATAACTGATATGTTGTGTGTGTTCGTGAGAGATGCCTGCGCGTTCACTTGAATTTGTTCCTTATGACCGCAGAAACAAAGAGAAGAGTGAGACATAACTTTTATCTTATTGCGACTGTGTACAGTCAAAATTACAGCGAAAAACAGTGCTTTTCAGAATACCATCTTGATTTCTTTTACGTGAACCCGCCATATAGAACGTGTCCCAGTTTTTTTTTCATTTTTGTTAATTAAGTCAAATATATTTAGCGAATAGGACTATTTATTCATTTTATATATTTTTATTCATTTTTTCTCCATTCAAAATGATTCTTAATCAATTAATAGCAAACATTTATGGCAAGCAATTGCTTATGAACTCAAGTTGATGAATTGTGACTGTGTCTACTTTGTCCTTTTTATATGTTTTAGCTGGTTGCAAGAATGCATATTTTATCTTCAAGTCAGATGCTGTTTGATCTGCGCAAATCAAGCACAACACTGTGCTCTGAAGGTGCACACATGCTCTCTCATAGCGCTAGGCCGGAATATAGCGCATAAATGTATTTTTTCTAGCTGAATAATGAGCTTATGGAGTCCAAATGACGTCCTATTAAAACTTTGATGTGCATGAAGGCAGTCGGACACTGGACAAGAAGCGCAGCACACAGAACAGTTCGTACAACAAATACAACATTTCTTAGCTGGGCACTGCAGACATATGCTAAATGGTGTCGCTGGTGTGCATACAGTTATTGAAAATAATGTGTTTGAATTTTAAAGATGTGGCACAAAGTGATACTGCGCTGCACCTCTCTTCCGGTGTGCGACCGGCTTTAGTGTACATAACATAACAAAATAAGTGATCACAAAACTATAAACGGGAAAAAAGCATTATATGCAAATTTTATCATACATGTTCCATTTATCTTTAAGGCTATAATGAAGCCATTTTGATTAGTTAATGTTATAAGCCATAATATTGGCTGTCTGGATAAAGAGGTGCTTTATACTATTCATTTAGATTCTGTCAAAAGTTTTTCCTGACTTAAGTGTTTTTGTGTGTTTTGTGTTTTGGGACACAGTAGGTAAGCAGAAGTAGTTTGAACTGCTGTTTTTATGCAGGTTCAAATGTTGAGTGTGGACGTGGACGGCTTGCTCTCCATGCCTCTAACTTCCAGCCTCTGTTTTTCCTGCCATTAAAAGATTATTGTGTAATTTTTGCTGACACTAGTTCAAAACAATGTTAGACACTAAATAATGAGTTTGCATTCAAAGCTCAGAGCTAACCACTTTCTGGTCCTCAAGTTGATTTCACAGGGCTCTCAGTCTTTACCAAGCCGGTTATAATCAGGCTAATGAGTGGCATTATATACAAAAATGGGAGCTATGCTTGAAGTACAGCCATGTTAAAAGGCCCAGCACACAACATAATGTGATCCTTCAGCTCTAGCAACACAACACACAGCTGACCTGAGTGGAGATGTCCTAGCATTTACTGCCCGTAATTGCTCTCAAAACAATGCCTGCGCAAAAGCTACATTCCCGTTTCTCTCGTTTCCTGCAAACTGCCTAGAACTGGACTTGCAGAAGAGTGAAAGAGCGCTTGTCGGAGCTGAATTTGAGTTTACCTTTTGTATTATTTTTTTTTTAATTTCCTTTCTATCCTACATTGTCTTGTGCCGTTTTTCCTCACACTCTCCTTCCCTCCCTCCCTTTTGTCAGTTTTGAGTGTGTAAAAATATTTGCACCTAGTGTACTGTGAAACAGCGAAGCTGTTGGGTCCTGTGGTGCGGGCTCTCGAGGAGAAGCACATGACTAAGTGTGAAAAATCCAGGCCAAGTTTTTAATGAAGTCCAGAAGGTGCTGAAACTTCCTCTCAGTGAACGTTTTCTCACTCTCTGAGAGAAAAGAGTGGCACTGAGAGCCTAATAACTCTAAACAACCCCAGCTCCAATTAAAAAGCCTGGATAACGCATTGCTCAATCCGGCTTCATGAGCTCTGTTGATCGCCTCTTTCATTTCCGCCGGCATAGTTCTTTGGACAGCTTGGCAGAGCAGCCCCTTCTCTCTTTTGAATTTTCCGCAGGTGCTTTTTTTCCCCTTGTGGGCTGAGAAAACCGATTTGATAAAAGGGCCTTGTTTAAATCTGTTGTAGGTAGATTTCAGTTTGGCTTGATGTAGACATTGCGTAGAAGTTCCATGATGAAACGTTTTGATGCGAGCAACAACAACAACAACAACAACAACAAATAAAAGTTTGTGGATTGAGAGATAGAAAGAAAGAATGAAAGAAGGAATATCCATTTCATAGTTCACCATGCACCAAGTCAATGGATTTTGACCTGAATTGTAACAGTGTTGAGTCAGAATTGTGTTATTAATCTGCAAAATTGCATTTCCTTTTTTTTTTTTTTTTTTTTTTACCATTTATAAATGCTATTTGTATGCAGAGTAACATGTTTTTTTTTTTATTATAAAGGTAAAAACCTACACATTTCTAGGGTTGTCTTGTGAATTTATTGTTGCTGAAGTAGATTTTTTTCAGTGTGAATAGGAATGTCAAAGTAAGCATTTTCTTATATACACTACTGTTCAAACATTTAGGGTAAGAACTTTTAATATTTCAACAATGGTGCATTTATTTGATAAAAAATATAGTAAAAACAGTAATATTGTACAATTTTAAATAACTGCTTTGTATTTTAAAATGTACTTTATTCCTGTGTTGGCAAAGCTGAATTTTCAGCAGCCATTTATCTGGTCTTCAGTTTCACATGATTCAGAAATAATATAACATTTATATAAAAACAATAATAACATTTTGTAATATTATCAATGTGGAAAACAATTTTTCTGCTTAATATTTTTGTGGATATCATGATACTTTTTTTAGGATTTATGATGAATAGAAAGTTTAAAAGCATTTATTTGAAATATAAATCTTTTGTAACATTATATATGTCTTAAGTGTCACTTTTGATGAATCATCACTGAATATAAATATTAATTTCTTAGAAATTTTTTATAATATTTATTTAAAAAAATTGCAGTAGCCAGGATCACTGATCAACTTTTCCCTTGTCACTGATAAGTTAGTTAGGTTGTATTTAAGTAGTGGAAATTGACTAGACCAGCCTTACACAGACTCTGCTTTGGTCACATGATAACGTTGAAAATGCCAATTTTGCCTGTTCTTTTTCTCTGAGGAATCTTTGAGAGCCCTGTCTTCCCCTCTTGTAAAGCCTGGTGACTGAAAGCATGGCTGGTGTGTTCACATGCTTGAGAACTATAGAGGAGAGCTCAGTACCGCTGTGACTGGCCCAGCACTAACTGCTGTTGAGTGACACTAATGAGGAGAACAGGCATGCAGGAAAGAGAAGGAAACAGGCTCTTCACGACATGGCCATCGACAAAACCCCTTTAAGATCTCACCACACACTGCAATCTTTCCCAAGACCCCTCATCCCCCCAGACTTCCTTTCGCAAAAAGACATCTCTAAATTAGCAAGGCTTGGAGAACATGGTTCTTTTCCTTTGATTTGTTTTGATTAGCAGGATGTGAGGGATCTAATTGAATCCTGTTCTAGAGAGTATTGCAACAGGCCTCACATCGAACCGAAAGAACAGGGAAAATACTGAGACAGGGGTCAAAATGTATTCTGCACTTGCAAATTTGAATCTGAAGCTGTCTGTGGTTGAACTTGTTTTTACGTTAGATGTGCAGACATGATGAGGGCGAATCTCTGTGCCAACTTCTACATTAACATTCCATGAATAGAAAATAATTTTGGTGTTGCATTGTCTGTATGTATATGAATTTATGTATAACTGTATGCAGTTTTTTCCCAGTTAAATTTTCCGATTATGATTTTCTGAAGTGCTCCTTTTATTGGCTATTTATTGAAAAAAAAAGAATCATTCATTTTATGTAATTTTCACAATTTGTTTTTGAGTTTCAAGCCCTATTTTGTCTAGGGATGCACGATAATATCGGCACAACATCGGTATCGGCCGATAAAAGCTTAAAATGACCATTATCGGTATCGGCCGATATTAATATTTCTGCCGATGAGCCAAACCGATATTCTCCAAGTGAATTAATTGACCTGTTTTTCAGGTGTGAATGTCTGTCTACATTTGTAAAATAATACATTTATGGTAGAATCAGTACAGAAGAGATACATGGATTTCTCTTCAGTAAAATAAAAGTTTAAATATATCAGGCGAAAATGTTTATATATATCGGTATCGGTATCGGCATCGGCCAAAATTATTTTGAAAATATCGGCATATCGAATATCGGCCAAAATCTAATATCGTGCATCCCTAATTTTGTCCCCTATTCATGGAAATTGGCAGTAAATATTTATGTTGGCTGTTTTGGTGTTCTTCCTTCCTCATTTGTTCAGGCTCACTGCCTATTCAGAAGTAAACCGATGCACACAGGCCTTTCACAAATGGCCTAATCAATAGCAAATCTTTGTCTTTCTTTTGTAACTGTATGAAAGTTAAGTAAAAAGTTTATTTTCTGTGTAGCTGTTGTTGTAGACAGTGGCTTGGTGCCAGTTCTAAAAACAGGATTTTTCTTGATATTTCTTTCCAGGTCGCACGGTGACATTAATTCAGTAGAAAAAGTAGCAATAAAACACAGGGTGTTGTGTTCTTCCTCCCAGCTAAAGACACTGTGAGAGCTGAGCCAAATGTGTTTTTTTTTTTTTTTACCTTTCTAACACCAGTGTTTAGCTTGCATATGTATTTGTATATATTTTTAAATGTTTACAGTGACCACCAGGGTGTATGTCCCATTTGATTTCTGATTGTTTTTTATGTCTTAGGTAATTTTTATACATGGTATTAACAAGAGTCTTCAGTGATCACTTGTGTTCAGATTTTTGTGCAGATTTTGAGCCCTGCAGAGTTGTTTTAAAAACTATAATGCATCGAAAAACTGAATGGAAAAGTAATTGGTAATGGTATCCAAAATTGTAATGATTAAACTATTTATAAATTATTTTTATTATTTTTATAAAGAACAGTTTAATTAAAGTTTTTTTTTTTATTGAAACTATTCTGTTAATAAATAGGATTAGGTTTTTCATATTCCATATTTGTGATCTGTGCTGACGAAATGAGTCAGAATGCACACAGGCAAATTTTACATAAAAAAAGTGAATAATGTTGATTTGTCACTATTGAGGTTTTCACAAAAATTTGTTTTATTAAGCATTCATCTAGTTATCCCAATGCTCCAAATAATAATTTAAGATGTTTAATTACCTTTATTTGAACATTTTCTGAGAGGAGAATACACACAATTCCAATAAATATACACACATACACAAAATTACAGTATTTAAGTATTCACGCAAACATAATATGTTAAGTATTAAGTGAACGTTTGGGGAACTGCTGGGGAAAATCAGGTAGATGTAAAGAAGCTGGCTGTAAGCCCTACACTACAAATATTTACACCCGCTGCACCAACTGAAACTACGATCAGGCGCAACTATGCACGGTGTAGACAATGCGTGTCCACGAAGCCTACACAGTCTCCTGCAGTTATAGATAAAGCTGAGACAATGTTCACGCAGCAATGGCTACAACTGCTAATATAAACTGAAACGCTTTAGACATCATAACATGTGAAGCCACCGCGCCATGAATTAATTGAGTAAACATTTCATAACAAGTCCGTGTTTTTATGAGTCTTCCTGCACATTCCTGTGACAGATTTCATCAAGGTTAAGTAAAATATACTGTTATACAATGCTTCTCTCTAGAGTTATTTTTTAGCTGACTATCGAGTTTATGTAGCTACGATGAATGTCTTTCCTGAGGTAATTGTGACATTTGACACGTGGCATTTTCTGTTTTACTGGCATCATTCTGTGGCTTAAAAAACTTTTATAGTTTGTATTTTGTGATAAAATTGACAGAATTTGAAGCTGATAATTTATTTCTGAATAAAAGTAACAAAGCACAGAACTAATTGTGATTTATTGGATGGCAGGCACACTACAAATAGTGAATGGAATTAAATATGTGAAATATTTCAGATATGTTCTTTCTAAACAAAGATGTCAAATGTTTCAGTTTCTTTTAATAATCCCAGTTCAAATGTACTATTTTACTACATAATTATTTCAGTCCACACCGAGCTTCGTGATTGATATCGTTTATCTGGCCCGAAAAGACTAACAGACATGAATTCTAAAAATGAATCATGATTAAGATAAGATTTAGTGCCAGACGTACCACTACGCTGAGATGATGCAACGGGTATAAATTATACGCACAACTTATTTATTTGTAATTAACACACCAAATTGATTTTTACATTTGATTATTTGTTTTCTTACTTGAATGCTTTTGTTTATATGTAAAATAAAAAAAGTTAATGCATTGTTTCTTTCTTAGATATTTATAATAGCAAAGATAAAAATAGCTATATTGTAGCTATATTGTGATTTTATTAATAGTAATTATTATTAAGAAAAGAACTGGAGGAAACTAATGCAGTGTTGCTCAGAGATTTTGCTTTGAAAACTTCAGAAAATATTAAATGTTTTTCTCAAAATTGCTGACTCTATCCACTAAAAACAGGTGTAGCGCATTCATATTTGCCCTCTTTTAAAGCTGTATTTTGGTAGTTGCATGTTTAAAACTCTTGTTTTTCACATTTGCAAATCGTCCCCTTGGAATTATAAGGTTCTATCTGCGTTCTCAGTAGTTTTGAGATATTGAGCTTCAAAGTTTTTGTGTTCCATAGACTTCTGTAGATAGAACCTTTTTGTTTTTTCAATAAAAAATTACCAAAATGTACAAAACTTAAAATAAAACATCACATAATGTAAATAAATTGTCACAGAATAAGAATATGTGAATAACTCAATTTTGACAAAAATGTCAGATAGAACCTTATAATTCCAAGGGGACGAAATGTATTTAGTGCTGATCATCACCCAATATATATTAACACCAAGTTCAAAAGGGTATTTTAATTTTGTCATTTCTCACCTGTTCTTGTGCATAGAAATATTTTGATTTTGTAGCACAGATTGCACATATTGCTGTCTTCATTACATTTGCTTTGTCAGCCCTCAGTTTTATTCGATTTTGATAAAAGTCTTACAAAATAAGACAATACGATATTACTTCAGGCCAGCTTTGACTTTGCCTTAGGCTGTCAGGCCTGGAAGCATGTCAACAGCTCAGACAGGTTATTACACTGTGACAAACTCCGAACAGAGCAACCCAGAGCTTTCATTTAGGGTTTCTCCCAGAGTGGAAGGCTGCCAAGTCTGCCAGAGCCCTTGTAGGAGCAGACAAGCTTCCAAATCCACCCATTCGACGCTGCAGCGTGCTTCTCTTTGATGCTGCGGTTACCTGCCGTGTCCTATGCACAGTACTGATGTAGCACCGAGGCTATCGGCCCACACACTCCACCCTCTGACAGCGGAACTCTCTGCTTCTGCCTGCTGGCTCTCGCTGTCTTTCCCTTTCTGAGACCTCATTCGAACCTGCCTGCTGCATGGAGAGTAGGAGATTTGCAGCGTTGTTTTAACAGCATGTTTATTGTGTTGTCTGTAGGGATGCACATATTTCGGCCAGTATAGACAAATCCATGTTAAAAATCTTTACTATTTTTATTTTAAAAAACACGTAGTAGGTTTTTACAGTGTCATCAATGCAGTGGTCTTTAATTAATTTTAGGCATCACAACATTATAATACACATATTGCCTGATTTGATTTAGATTTATTTGCATTTGTTTTGATTTGATCAGTTAACGTTGCTTAATTTTCTCTTGTAGCCATGCTACAACAATATTGCAAAATAATTTTAAGTTAAAGTGTATATTTTATATATTATATTCTTTATTTATTCAGTCACTGAAACTTGATTCCACTCTGTAGATTAAAAAAATGAACAGATCCAGACCGGATGGTTTGATACCAATACATTTCAATAAGTCGCAAGTATCTGCTGATAACCAGTGTGGTCCCACATATCATGCATTTAAATAAAAACTATTTAAGGAAAACTATTTACTGCATGTTTTTGACCCTTTGACCTTTATGAACAGACTGCAGTTAAAAACATTTTTCTCCCTGCATTGTTACTTCTTTGACTTGTCAGATATTGAAATTTCTGACAACTGTGGAAGCTGTGCTTGCCTCGTTCACTGTTCGCTTCTCTCTTGGTTTGTGAAATGAGCAGTCTATGCAATCAGTGCAGTGCTATGGTACTCGTCGAAGCTCTTCTGACCTGCCGTGTGTATGTCCTTGTTCAATGATTGTCCTTCAGTTCACTGCAGTGCTCAGCTCCTCTCCTCCACACAGATCGGCCACTTATCTGACCAGGTGGCTGATATGTTTTTCTTTCCCTTTCTTTTCATTTATCCCTCTTCTTTTTTCGCTCATTGTTTTTAGCATCCTGCTGCAAGGGCACCTTTTTTACTTTCCACTCAGAAACACTTGGATTGCTCTCTCATGACTTTTCATGTCATGTCTTTTCGTCACTCTCTATCACACATTTATTTTTTTTTATTTATTTTTTTTGTCCCACATACAGTGCACAAACCAATACAATTTACAGGGATGATAGAATTTGTACCTTATAGAACTGGTTTTGTTTCAGGAAATCAGAAGGCAACCTTAATAGAGCCACAATTGTTTATTGTACAAAATAAATATTGTTGAAATTACTAATTGAAATATTTTGATGCTACCATGAACTGCATAGGCCTAACAAATTGAGAAATGATTAACATTTCAATTGGCTGAATTGGAAAATTTAGTATTTTGGTTTCTGTCTTGAATTTCAATAGCTTCATGCTCAAGCCTGCTACTCGCCACAAAACTGATTGTGGTCTGCTCAAAGTAGTTTACCCTCTTTTCAGTGAATCTGTAAATTAATGTAGTCTGGCTCATATTTCTGTTTACCTTGCGTAATTTTGTTCAAGGTTTTTGAGGATGAAGACATGTCAGGCCAACCAAGCATATTGGCATTTTTGTAATTTGGCTAGTTTTTACTAGACAGGTGTACTGTATACAGTTTTTTTTATTTTTATTATTATTAGATGTACACAAATTTCTCCTTGCTTTTGAATCTGACAAGCCTGTTTATTTTACCATCTGAACTGTGGTTAAATATAGTTTAGTATTATTATTCCATTATTGTTAATTCCATACTGGCCTCCCTTTTTTGGGAGTTGAAAACCAATAGAGCACCTTACTGAGGTCCCTATTTAGTTCTGTAAAAGGTACAAAAAGGTATTAATACACTTATCCAGATCTTTTTGTTTTGTCCTGTGGTGTAGGTCAGGGAAGCAGGAGCATCTATTAGCTGCAGTATGTGTATGACTGTCAGGCCCAAGCCTTTTATATTGGCTTCGAATGTGACTAGTTACGGACACCCCCCTCAGAGGCGACGCCTCCTTTGGTTGCATTCTCTCCGCCCTCTGGTTAGCTGGAACCTTTGCTACCGCATGATAAATCTGATGCTAAATTTAGAGGCTGTTTTTCTCGCATGGAGAGAGAGATTACTGGCAAAGAGAGAGTGAAAGACAGAGTAAGAGAGTGTGTTTGAGTGTCGCAGGCTTGCTATCTACAACAAATCCATTTGCAAAGAGACAAGTGTGTTGTGTGTGTGTGTGTTTTCCCCCCACTTGAGGGCTATTGTTGTCACTAATTTTCCATTGTGTGATTTATTTAGTTGTTTTAGCTGTATTGTTGCTTTATTTAGTTCACTTCCATTTAGGAGCACAGAATGTTGGCCAGGCCTTTATAGTATGCATTTTTTTCTTTTGCAAATCCCATCAGTGAGTTCAATTACACCTTGTCTTCTTTAAAAAGACAAAGTTTAAGTGGCTTTTTGTAACTGATTGGATTCCAATTGGTCCTTTTAGTCGACTTTTTCTGTATATGTGATTGAACTAAACTTTAATCTTGCATGCCCAGGTTTACTAAGCATTTTTTCTCTTACTTGTTTGTTTGACAGTAACAGTTCAGTTATGTAACGGTGAACTTGCAAAAGCTTGGGCTGCATATGCAGACGCAATCCCTACTTCAGGTTTTAGCTTATTCCATTCACTATCAAGTCCCTGAGAAACCACTTACCTTGATTTTCCACGCTACTGCTGTGGGATTTAATTTGATCTTTAAAAGCAGATGGCATGCCAGCTACATCTAAAAACAAAACAAGTGCAGTCTTCCTTTCATATTGACAAAAGACACAAATACACTTAGCGTTGCATGTAAGGCACTGCACGAATCGAAGCATCAAATGAAATTAGCCTTGAGCTCAACTGGTTAGCAACAGCTGTTAGCTTCAACAGATGCACGCTAGGCTTTTGATGTAGCAAGAGAGGGTAAAGGCTAAAGGGCAATGCTGGGTCTCTGTGAAGTGTGCAGGGAGAATGAAACTTGTTGGGGACATTTTTCTAATGCTGATACAGCTGAAACAGCAGGAGGGACAGTGCGCTTGAGGACTGACTTGCTTTACTCCCCTGTCGCTACACAGACGCCAAAACAAACTTGCACCTTTTCAAGACTCAGTCAGTGTGCTGTGCTCTAATTCACAGGGGTCTCAGCTGACCTATTTCATAGCAAACTGTGTACGGCTGCAGTCGTTTCAAGGGATTATTCACCCAAAAATGAAAATCTGTCATCATTTACTCACCATAATGTTTTTCTAAAGCAGCATGACTTTCTTTTTTGCATGGAACACAAAAGGAGTAATCTTGAATATATATGTTTATGTATATTTGATTAAAAAAATACAGTAAAATGGTAACATCTTATTGCTATATTGCTATTTTTGAAGTACCTGTTTTTTTTCTTTTTGTAATTAGGGGCCATAATAATAATAAAGCTTTATTATTCTTTTTGAATGGGAGTCAACGTATGAAATGACATATGAAAATGATGAAATTTGGCATATTGTAGTGGTGGTCATGAACCGTGATCTGACCAACTTTGTGGTCCAAAAGACCAACTCTATTCCACTGACAAGCTGCGCAAAACATGCACAAAATATGATTGTGGTTTGGCGCAGCTTGTCAGTAAACAATGGCTCTGTGTGGTTAATGCTGCTCCTTGTGAAATCATGCACATATAGAGATTAAATATCGCATGTGATTTATCATGCAGCCCTATTTTGCCCCTAAATGCTGTTTTTGCTGTTCAGGCTCTGCATTACCTTTGCTGCCCATGCTCGCAACTGATTTTTTTCCAATCTTCAGTGTCACATGATACTTCAGAAATCATAATACACATGCATGGTAGTGTATTTATTATAAACAACTTTATATTTACAATTAATACAGTTCCTTTACGACAATTTCATTTAAGACTGGAAGAATGATGTTGCACATTTATAACACTGATTCATAACAGTTTTTAAACACTGAGGTTTTTGCCCCACATTGCTTTGAATATTACATTAACTATTTTATTTTATAAACTAGCAGAGCTCAAATAATCCCTTATTCAGCATTAGATTTTTATTTGGAATTCTCAGCCCAACTGTCATCACATTTTCCTCTTGGTTTTTAAAATAAATCTCCTGCAGGCCCTCTTCTCTGGTGAACTTACAGAGGCCCATTAGGAGTGTCACCCTGTTGGAGTTGCAAATGGTGCAGGCTTTTATTTTTGGCCCTGTCCTGGCTGATGTGTTCTGTTCTGAGACTGCTAGCTCTAGGATATTGATAGGTTTCGCTCTCTCTCTCTCTCTCTCTCTCTCTCTCGCTCCCTTTCTCTCACTCACGCTCCAAAACACAACAGCACATACAGACTCACACATGCATTTGTGTTATAGGCAAATATGGGAAGGCATTGATTGAATGAGCAATTTTTTCTTCTTCTCTTCACTTTTGTTGTATCTGGATTTAAACACTGCAAACTGTGTATAGCTGAATAATAAAGTTATTCAAATTTAAGCAGCATCATACTTATATAAGCACTATAAATCTATAAATTGCCAATTTAATGAATTATACATGAAAAAGTATGCAATGTGAAAGAAAATATAGACACTTTTGAGAAGGCATATTTGTTATTAATTATATGGACATCACATCTAAAAAATGTTCGCTGTGGCACAGAGGGCCAAGTGTTGTGCTTTCCAGCAGCACTAATTACTCAAAGACCATGATGCAGTGATACAATAAATCACAATCATTTATCTGTGGCTACTGTCTGTGATGAATAATTAAGGTAGTTATTAGTTAAATGAACAGCACATTAATTACCCATAGGCCTCAGTCGTTAAAGGTTGCGTCTCGCTGAAAATGAAGGCAGCTCTTGGGTAGTGGTTCCTTTGGTATTGATGTATTATGTCTGGAGCTCGTGTTCTAGGCTTCAGGTCTTTAACCTCTTCAGTTAGAGGAGTTCAGAGTGAAATGTGTGGCTTGTTGGTAGTCGGCAGAATAATTAGCAATCAATTATGAATGAAATGGAGCCTCTGAACATAGAGGCCTTCCCATCTCTACATCAAATTGTAATTATCAGTGATAAGCAGCCGTGAGAGTCCAGTGGAAATCTCTGATGTGTTTCACAGGTTGTTACAGTAGCTGCAATCCTTGGGTCCTTGGGAGATTCTTTACTCAGATGATTTTAACAATAAATGGTTTATTAAATCAGACTTGTTTTCTAATACAATAGCAAGCATCAATTTTGTCATGCGGCATTTTAAACTAAGGGCTACTGGATGTTTAAATGATGAGGGGGAAGTGCTTTGATATGTCCCAGCCCAGCTACATTCATTAGCCTGGATGCTGAAATAAAAAAAAATAAACGGCTAATAATGCATTATAGGAGGAGAACTGAAGGTTATATAGGGGTCTGCTCACTTCTTTATCAGTTCTCTGGGCCTGGAGGTGTACAATATCAAGCTCCCTGCAGTGCGCATGGGCCATGTGACTGTGGTTGCTACATTACGGTGTTCGACTAGGTATACTCCCCTAATGGGAAGACCCTTGGAGTAAATAAGTGCCACATCAAGTCAGTTAACAATCAAAGCTGATTCCTGTAAATATCAGCCAAGATCTGAAATCTCTAAGTCTGAATGCAGAGGATACACTTAATAGTATTAAATGTGAGAAGGAATGGTGAATATACACTTGGCTCAAGTCAGAGTGGTTTCTTAAATAATAACATCATTAAAGGAAACGCATCATCATTCTAAAGCAATCATAAGAGCTGTTTTAGCTCCTTGTAATGCTGAGATATGACACCCATACCGGGAAGTCCTTGGTGGATGGTCAATGCATTGTGTGTAATGGGAAAGTTATGAGGATAAATGTCTGAGGAAGAGTGGGCTAGTGCAGGAGAATAAAGATATAATGTTGCCACTGACCATACAGCTCGGATGTAAATGTCTGCTTGAGAGCAGTTATCCATCCATCCATTCTTCTGGCACAATTTTAACCACGGCTTCGCTGTTGAGTCGAGGGCAGCTGATGCCTGGGGCACTTTGATCAGTGTCATAGGTGAACAATTATAACTAATGGGTTTTTACCTTCAGGGTTCTACAAGTTTGGTAACAATAGACAGAGTAAATGATTATATGGAAGTGTGAGGAGCTGGAATTGTGCTTTCTTAAATGGTCACTCAGTATTCACTGTTCAGAGTTCACTGATGCAGTGAAAGGAGAGAGTTTTGCAAAATGCTTTGTATGCAATGGAAATTTGGTGCATACTACTAAGTAAACACGCTACTTTTTTGGACTGGGATCTTCTGCTGGTCTTAAATAAGGAACAGCTAACATCAGGTAATAGCTGCAGCATAACAATACCATTTATGTTGTATGTACTCATTACTATGTGCATTTAATTAATTTGATCAAATTTTTTTCTATTCTACTTCAACTTCCAATTTGTATATATTTTTTTTTTTATAAATATTTTTAACTGTTACATAATAAAGTCACTTTAAAACCAACTGGCTGAAGATGCAGGAATAAATTTCATTGTTTATTAAAATGCGTTCTCAAATTTCCAAATGTTCTATATTTTGTTATAAATATATTTCAAAGAATATATATATCATAATATATGTTATGAATCTTAATGAATTTTATCAAGTTGATACATTTTAATAACTAAGTACATCAGAGCCTATTTCTGATCATCTAAAAATGCTAAATTAAATTGTTGTTGGTATAAACATTTGTTTTCAAGTTCTAGGATGTAAGAGACTAAGAGTAGAGTACCCATCTAAAACTTCCATATTCATGCTTGTAGGATGATTTTGCAGCATTATCATCACAGTGCATATATTTGTGTCTTCATCCATGCCCCTCTCTCCATTCTTAGAGATCCCTGCTGTGCCAATGTTCCCCACAGCTGTGGCCCCTCTGCCCTGCAGTAGATTTGGGCCTGCTGGCCCTCTCTTAATGGCTGTGAGCATTAGGGGAGATGGGCCGCTTGGGGAGTACTTGTTTGTTGATTGGCGACAGAAGGGCAACCATTGTTTTCACAGCTGCCTTGATCGAGGTTTCAATGTTTTTGATTTGACCTTGGGGAGTCAGGGACGTTTGATGCGTCCTCCAAATGTAGACATGGCCAGGCCAAATACGGCCTGCTGTCCTTTATTACTCACTTAGAAGTGGACAGCGTGGCCAAAATCTTCACATCATGATATCATTTTTGGTGGAAACTCAAGTTTTGTATGTTTATATAGAATATATATGTAATATCTATTCTCTGTAATCTAGTGACTTAATTTTATATATTGGAACTTGATGGATGCAATCAAAAGATAAGATAATTCTTAAATAAGTCTGGGATCAGTGTAAAACAAAGATCGTAGGTTGGGATGACTGTCACGCACAAACAGAACCAAAACTCAAAATAAAAGTCCAGGCCTGGTCCTCTCTCGTCTTTCATTGCTCCTCCTTTTATCCTTCCGGAGCTCTTCCGTGGGACTAGAGAACAGTGAGGGGTGCAGGTGTCACACATTATCATTAACTCCACTGGCCTCACTCTGTTCCCATGGCTCTTGACCCAGCTCCTCTCATCACACAGTGCAGAAACTGCTTCACATTATGTAAGCACTGAGTTGAAAACAACATTCATAGCAGCAGGGCTCAATGCTAAGGATTTCTTTCTATTGGCCCAGTTCAAATTATTACTCGGGCATCATAGACATAGCTGTCTGTGTGTGTGCTGTTCACACAGAACACAGTGTGCGAGTACTGAATGGAAACGACTTTCTGGAATGCCTTGAAATTGTTAATATTTTTAATTAGTAAGGCTTAAAAACTGATGCAAATGATAAAAATTTTGGATGACAATGCAGTGGCCCGATTGGGCGAGTGACAAATCAGTCAACTGTCCCTAGCTTTCACACGGGCCCTGGGCCATCGGGCAGTCCTTATTCTCGAGCCCTGTTAGCTGTAATACATTAAATATGATTTGATTCCATATTTTAAGCCATCAGTTCTGTTTTAATGCTGAAAATTGAGATTAACAAATTAAAACTGGTTGTGTTTCTTAATGCAGTGTGTCTAAACTAAATTGCTCTGATTTAAAAAAAATGAATCTACACTTGTTTTTAGCCAAAAGGCTGAGAAGCTATAATACACACTGAATCTATAATGGAAGTGCTCAGTTTGCTTATCAGATTTGTAAAAGTTGCATCACATATAGAACGTAGTATAAAAAATGGTACAGCAGAATCTCTACCATTGCACATTATAATCAGTCATACCACCCAGACACTTCTTTTCTACTCTTGTACATTTTGCTTTGAGAGATGCATGTAATCCAGTATTGGAGCTTGAGCAGAAATGTGGTTTACTGTGCATGTTGCTGGGGTGGATGTAATATAAAAGCTCTTTACAGCCCAAATTCCAGCTCAGAACTCTTCCGTTTTGAACAGAGCAAACAAACAACAGCACACTATCCTGATTCAGGCCTAAATTGGTAAACAACCAAGTTCAGTTGTGCTTGTTCTATTGAAGTAGACACCCTACTGAGCGCTCCTGACTGAACCTGAAAGTTTAGGAACTCTTCGTCTCCTCCAGCAACCATTGCTTTTGTTTGATCAAACCTTGAAAAGCTACAATGAATGTACAGTTTCAGAGCGAACTCATATTCTCCAATTTGGCCTGAAAGCATTTGATAGGTTTAATTTTTTTATACAGCTACCGCAAAACCTTTTGGTTTGTGCATTTTTCTACAGTTTTATCAAATAGGAAATTCCCGTCTCACCCCTACATCTGTCTTTTTTTTTGTGTTTTACAGCTTCAGTTTTCATGCCGTCTCGCAGCACATGCCGCACGTCTTCCCAAATCCCAGCTCTTAGCTGCTTGCCATGAAAACCACTCTCAAAGTCCCGTCCCTTTCCTCACACAAGCTTTTATTTGAACATGCTTTAACCATTCATCAGAGTGCGAATCCAGAGATCACAGCCTCTCTCTAAGGACATAAAGGGGAAGTTTACTTGGGGAAACATCAGCAGATATAAAAAAAAAGAACGAAAAATAGACACCGACACTTGAACTTATGATTGACACCTTTGACAAGGTTTGAGTCGAGTTGACTTTGTGCATCCATAACCATAAAATATATTGAACAGTTACTGCTGTGTTTATGAGCGCATAGCTCAGAGAGGCGGCTGTCCTCAGAGTTGCACCATTGAGTAACGCAGCAAAGATTAATAGCCTGCAAAAGACAGTAAATGATACTTGATTTATGGCTCATTATATACGCTGCTGTGCGGCTCATAGTATTACATACTGGGCTTTTAATACTGCCTTGTCTATCAAAAGAGCCAGGCTTATGAATACAGGATCTGAGAAATTACACAAAAGTAATTAAAATTGAAAGACCACCGCTTTATAAATGATCTGACCGTTATTTTGGCCCACCTGTGGTTCTTTTGCAGACAGTATTACTGGCATTCGAGGGACGGTTGCAAGAGATTACAAGGGAGTGATAAACTAAATAAAGGTGTATTTTCCTGTTGTATTTATAAATGGAGGCTGACAGGGTTTTAGTCACTCTGCCATTTATGTGGTGCCAAAATAGAGGAAACAACTTTTATTACAGGACACATTTTAAGGTCTCAATGAAAAATGTTTTTTAATTCTTTTTTTGGCTAGGGAAGTAGCTTATTTCTCATGGGCGATTATAGTTGTTCGACTGTGTTTTTTATGTGTGCAATAAATGTCCTCACAATTCATTGATGCATGAATTTCAACATAACCGTGTAACTGACGCAAACACTTGAAGAGAGATAAAAATGATTTAAAATGATCACGTCTTTGGTATTAATCATCCAGTCGCATTATAAAAATTGCCAAAGAACCGTCGAAGAGCCTGAGCCTGTCCCTCTTGGCTCAGCAGTCTATTTTAAGAAGACCCTGGTTGTGAAGCAACACTCTCCCTGATGTATCCTTTTGTCCACAACCAGTCATTACTGCCACTGTCACCCTCTGAGAGCTGTTCACTCCCTCCACACCAGGGTTAAGGGCTAGACTACTTTTGACCCACAGAGCGTGTGCTCGCAATGGTTGATAGGTGATGATCCTAAACTGGTGGCAGACCATTTTCACTGGTTGCTATCTCACCCTTGAAATGTGAAATCTCATCTCACCCACATTTTTTAAGGCATTCTTTGCCCAAGCTCTAGTGATTCCTGAAATCTGTGTCTAGGGCTTCAGGTTGGGCTGTAAAACCCTCATCCTTAGTATGTTTCTGCTCCTAGTGCTTTTTTCTGGAGGCTGTTAGGATGTGTGAGGCTTTAGCAGAGATGATGGCTAAGTGATGTGGGGTGTACAGAGACCTGTGAACTTGGCTCTTCCTTCTTTTTTTCATTTCTTTTTTACCTTTATTTATTTCTAATGCTGAATTGTCAAAAGTTTATACACAAGCACATCTATTATTATTAGTGCTACACAATTAATTAAATCTCTAATCACGATTACAATTATGGATGCCACAATTAAGTAATCGTTCAAAGCGGCAATTAATCATTCAAAGTCCACTTATGTTATTTTTGCGTGCTTAAGATGTTTTTTTTCCCGACATGTTATCTTAAGGGTTTTTCCTATTATTTGAATTTTTGATTTGTTATAACATAATACCATTCATATTTTTACTTTTTTATAATTTAAAGAAGGAACCAATCTGATGTATAGTTGACATTTGATCTTAATACTATAGAAAAGCACAAAAAATGTTCAGCTTGTTTATTTTCATATAAAAATATGGCATGCAGTTGCATCAAACAATGGTATAAACATCATTCACTTGTGATAATCAATTAATCATCGCAATTACAATTTCTAGGGAATAAATGCATAATCATGCATCCCTAATTATTATATTGTATTATCTAAATGTGTGGGGTCAGTAATCGTTTTTAGTGTAAATCAGTACTTTTATTCAGCAAGACTGCATTAAATGTTCAAAAGTGACATTAATGACATTTACAGAGTTTCAAATAATTGCTGTTCTTTTGAACTTTCCACTTATTATAGAATCTTGATAAAAAATCGATCATGGTTTTTACAGAATACTCTTTTCAACATTGATAATAATAAGAAATGTTTCTCAAGCATCAAATCAGCATATTAGAATGATTTTTGAAGGATCATGTGACATTGAGGACTGGTAATGGCTGCTGAAAATTCAGCTTTGATCACAGGAATAAATTACAAATATATTAAAATCTAAAACAGCCAATTTAAATTGCAATAATAATATTTCACAGTATTCTTTAACTGTATTTTGATTAAATGATTAATTTATTAATATATATATTTTATTTTATGTGAAAATTTTGACTTACAAACTTTTTAACTTGATCTTTTACTGTGCTTTAGTTCTTAAATGCTTTGAGTCAAAAAAAGAAACTGAGCTAGTGAGAATCTTGAGTCGTTTTTGCAACACGAGCTCCTAATTCGCGTGTTTACTCTGCCTTGATTTGGATGATTCTCAGCTATTGTCTGTCTCACATTTTTGACATTTAGTGGGTGCTTGATAGCTTTTCTTTTTCACTTCCTTTGGATGAGGTGACTGAGGGGAAGGCTCCCTACTGTGCTTCTAGCTGATGTCTCTGTCTCTCTTTCTCTCGCATGCTGTTAGTGGAATCAAGGGCAATGCCACAGATGAGGAGGAGACATGCTAAAAGTAGCCGCCACTGATCACTGAGAGTGAAAGTGGAGTACCCCCCATGTACCTTTAATCTCACTCACTTGTTCTCTCTCACTCTATCCCTAGCTCTCTCTCTCTTTCTATCCTCTGAATTTGATTACAGTTCTCCAGTAGTTACAGAGCATGCGGTGGAGACCAGGTCTGCAATGGGCTGCATTTACTCTCTGCTGAAAAAAAAACAAAAAAACATTTTAAACTAGTAGCTGTGTGCAAGCTGGTCTTTAACTAGTTGAAGTTTGTCATTATGGTAGTCCAAGCTGGTCATAAGCTGGTTAACCAGCTACCAAGATGGTCTGGAACTGCTACAAACCAGCTACCAGTTAAGGCTAGATTTTCCCCATAGGACTCTCTCCCAGTTCTCTTCCTGTGGCTCTTCGGTCTAACCACACATCCTGAGGGATGCAAGGTTCTCCAGCCTTAAACTTGAGGACTACTATGTGTTTGTACAAGCCACAGGCATCACTTTAGCCAGACTGAAAAAAGCAGACTCTCTTGGTTGGCATTTCTTAGCCTTTATTGCCTGACGAACAATAGCCAACTTCTTTAAAAGGATTTACAATGCAGCCTCCGACTTAATACTTACAAGTTGAGGATAGCGAATGGACCATTTTAATCAGGCTGTCCTTTTTTATAATTGTTTTATTTAGCATTTTTTGAGCAGGTCATTATTTAATTTGTCCTTGTCTTGGACTGGGTTTGTGGCTAATCAGAGTTATCCATGGTGCTCTTCAAATTTATTCTCCTCAGCAGTGCACAGGCATTTGTCACTTTAAGTAAAATGCTAATGTGGAATAGTAAAATGAGAGATTGTAGGGCTGTCGTATTCTGCCAGTCCATTATCATTAGGTTGGAATGCTTTTCGATTTTCTCTGTCAGTTCATTTAGTTCTGCATAATAACAAATAGACAGCTTTTCCTGTGATTTCACAATGGCGGCGCTACTTCAAAAACAGCTGGGGGAAGATTTACAACCTATGTTTACCAGTTACATTATGCTTTCCCTTTCACCTATTACTTTCTCTGACTTTCAGTGGCAAAAGAAGCCAACAAAATGGATCTCGAACAAATTGTACCAGTTCATTCGAAAGCTAAAGCTGAGAGAGAGCATGGTGATAGCTCATGATTTATTCAGTAATTGTCAATGTTATTTATTTAAACTGTCATAGCATTACCCCAAGTCACGGGATTTGCTATGTGAATGTTGCAGCTAACTGTAAAGTTGTCTGTCTGTGTTATGCGTCTGACGATGCGACTCAATCAGTGTTTCTGTGCATTCTGACATGCCTCTGCCAAAGATCGCAGAGTTCCCCCATTCAGCTACCTTCATTTTCCTGTCTACAAAATATACGAAATGAACCAAAATGACTGCTGGTTCTTCCTGCATGATTGGCCTTTTTCTTGATTTTCTCAACCAGAACCAGATTTTACTGCTCGGAATAATCTTTGTCCTCCAAGAAAGATGAAGTGTAAACATATATTACTTTTCTGAAATAAGCAAAGGGATATGTTAATTCAGCATGAAAATAAAATTCACAATATTTGCTTTATATATATATATATATATATATATATATATATATATATATATATATAATTTAATATTTGATTAAATAAATCCAGCCCTTATCATAATCCATTCATTTCCCAGTATGCCCTTTTTTTCAGTTTAATTCTTATAATTTTTTAGCTTGTAAACAAGCCTGGCCACACAGTATAACCTCTAACTTTTAAGGTTCATAAAGGTTTATAGGCTGATGAATGTTGGTGTAAGACTGAGTATAGTGCTGTGACCAGCAGGTGAAATGAAGCCGCCTGGAGGCTTGCAGAGAACTTACTGGCTGTCTGTGCTGTAGTGCTTGCTGGTTAACCTCTTCCATGCCTGGAAACCAGAAGTCTACTATAGGAGTTAATTGAACACAGCTTTACTGTAGTCACATTAAAACCAAGGAGGAAGAGAGTGGGGTGAGAGCAGGCAGAGGGAGTCCAGAGGTTTAGCTCATATAAAACGGTTTCTGTCTTACACACAACAATCCGAGGTTGAGCTTTCCACTTTTTACATAGCAATTATATGTTTGTCAGCCCACATTATATTGGTGGGTGCTCATTTCTAGTTGGCCTTCCTGTTTGCATGAATACATGAAAGGCCGCAGGAGAGGCTCTGCAGAATTCAGCTAGTATATTAGCTAAGTGATTCCTGTTAGTCACATCTGCTTCTCAAATCAATGTCTGCAAGGCACTGCGGAGTGACCTGTGCCATTGAAGCATCAATACACCTCTGTGCCTGCTTAGCATCTGATCTGGCCTGTGCCTGCTTGGCAGCTCGCTCAGTGTCTTAGTGAGATTAAAATGGGGATCATGTTTGAGTTTGCTTCAGCAGGGAGGAGACTTCAGGTGACCTGTGTCACCTTTCTCAGGCAGTTATAAACTTGATTTTACATGGCTTCATCTAAAATGCTGATAGGTTTTCTCTCTCCCATAACACAAAGTATGAGGCAAATTCTTCTTTCTGGGGATGTTATGCTGTTGATTCTGGTGTCGCTCTTGTAGTGTAGACATTTAATAACAGAACTTTGTCAGGCTAGACACAAAATTTAATTTGACGAGAATAAAAATAAGGCTCTGAGGGATAGAAGTACAGTATAATCTGTTCACCATGTCATAGTGTTATGTACACAGTTGTCAATCATTCGACTGATGAAACATTGAAAATGCAATGCATCATGCATTTTTAGTGGAATGGGAAAACATTTCTGGAAAACATTGGTTGTGAAGATTAGATATGACAAAGTACCATAGTCAGCATTTACAACCCATTTTATTTCAGGATTTTTAGCAGGAAACAAGATGTGAAGATAATGTGTAAATATAATGACATAAATGAACCCAAAAGTTAAGGTAATAATAATTATTTTATTATTGAAATGCTCAAGTGTGTAACTTTTTATAAATAAAATTTATTAAATTGTTGCTGCATATCGGTTAATGGACAATAAATCAAAAATCATTTGTATTGGTAAAAATAAATAAATAAGTGTGGGATGGGATAAAATAAAATAAAACATGGGAATGGACTTGATTTTATTCAGATTGACTGGTTAAATTAATTGGATTGTGAAAAGGGGTCTCTATGACAGGAGAATGGAAGAGTTAAACCAAAGATGTAAGGAAATTTCTGAAATTAAATAAATGTTTTATTTAATTTTGACTTAAAATAAACATACAACCCTCTTTTTGACTGAGGTGGAAAACTTGCATGAGTTTAGCATACTATATCCATCTGTGTTACTCCGCAACACTGTTGAATATCACCGGTAGAATTTAGAATGGTGATAACTGAGCTTCCCTTAGGTTAGGCTCCCCGCTATGCACTCTCAGCGACTGTAATTGCCGAGGTGATGTTAAAAGCAGCGAACGGCATCCGCTAGGGCTATCATGGCAGTGATGTTGAGGAGCAGCAGGCGTAGTCCTGATCCAGCAGCAGCAGCTGTTGAGAGAGAAGATGAAGGCGGGCGAGTGAGCCATCCACAGGTGCAGTGCGTTAGACGCTTCACAGACAGCTTGCGTTTGTTTTTGCCGTTGTTTTAGTAAGAAATGCTGTGTTTTCAGCTCTGTCAGCCGTCACAACGCTCCGCATCAAAGCCCAAATCACGCCCTTGAAGTTCTCCGAGATGGAGCAGCTCTCAGACAGAGGAGACAACCTCCTCGTTCAGAACTCCTTTTATTTATTTATTTTCATCTTGTTCTCTTCTCTTGCGTGTGGTGTCTGTTCAAAAAGGGAAGGCCTCATACGGGGTTTCTGGCTTAGCCATAAAAGCTAATGGAGCTCAGTGCTTCAAAGGAGCCATAGGCAGAGCTGTTCTCTTTTCCTGGGATCGCTGTGTCGCCAAGGCAAGATTAAAGCTCAGCTGAGGCCGTTGTGGGTCTGGTATGTCCAGGCCATGTCTCCATGTGGGTTCTGGGATATGTCAGGAGGATGAGATGGATGCTAGGTCAGACAACCTGCACCACCTCTGATCTTCCTGGTGTTTGGCTCACTAGCTTTGAAGCTCGTGATGTCTCTCATCTCAGATCACCCATCAAATAAGGGAAATTTATATATATATATATATATATATATATATATATATATATATATATATATATATATATATATATATATATATATATATATATATTATTGAATGTTATAGAATTATAGAATATGTGTAGCCTACTTGAAATTCTAATGCGTGCAATCATTGGTCATCCAGCTTATACGGTTGTAAACTGCAAACATCTGTGGAGATTTCAATTCCTCATCACAGTACATGAGCAAGTGTAGTCCCTTCAGATTAATTAGCTGGAAAAAATGGAGACAAACAAAGAACATGACAAAGAAACACATGGTTAACCATTGAACAACACATCTCGTCATATTTTGCTTGGCAAAAAACAACACTTTTGCATTATGATCTGTGTGTTTGACCCAGATTGTGAGAATGCAGTCGTTTTTGCTGTGCTGTGCTTTGCTGCGTGTGTCCCTTTCTGCTGGACTGAACCTTGAGCTTCAGTGAGCTCAGTGCCAGCCGGTGGTAACTGGAGCCCAAGGTAATTTGCAGACCTTAAACACAGTGCATCCAGTCAATGAATCCCCTGGATTCCATTACCATGTACTGAGTGGCGAGCAACGCTAATTAGCAAGGGATCGAATCATAGTAACCTTCGTACTTGGTTGCCTCTTTCCAGACCAATAACTTTCTGAGGTGCAGCCACAGCTTGCATCCAAAAAATTTATTTCTGTGTTTTTAGATAGTTTTAGATTTTTCAGAATGAAGACTCGTTTCGACAGATTAGTGATGGCATTTAAGGAAATATGACACATTCTACATTATAAAGAAATATATTTAGTGATGCACCAGTATTCAAATTATATATAAATAATTCCCAAAAAATAAATACAAAATAACTATAAATAAATCATTTGTTTATTTGATTTTTATAATCAGTGTACAGGAATATAACATACAGTAACAGATTAAAACTAAGAATGACACACTAAAAATATTTTCATTTTGAGAATTGCTAAAAAATGCATGAATCAGTATTATTAAATTCTAAATGTAATTCTCGAGTACTACAGTATGATGGCAGTAAGATAAAATTTTGCACACAATAAAATATTCCATATCAGCCGATATTGATAAATTAAATATTGAATATAAGCCTATAGCTGATGGGGTGCATTTAATTGAACCCACAACTTTTGCACTGCTAACGCAATGCTCAACCACTGGGCCACAGGAACATCATGGCTCAGTGTTGCTGATATATTGTGCATCCTTAAATACAATTACATTTATTTTTGGATGTGTAGATGAAGTGCTCAATGCATGCATGCTTTCCAAACAGATGCATTTTGTATACTGTTTCTTTATTGCTCCGTGGCACTCTGTCTTTGACATCTGTGTCTAGCAGATAGGACATTTTGGTGTTTGTTGTGCCGTTGCCTCTCTTTTAGCAAGCGTAAAGCCTGACAGTGCATAATGGTGTACATTCCCAGCTCTGCAGTGACTCCAATAATGATGACTGCGGGAAGGGGAAACTAGGTTATTTTAGGCTGTTAGTGTCTCTATCAGAGAACAGTGTCGAGAATTCCTTGTGCTAGAGAGGGTGTTATTTACCCTCCTGTTTACGATATGATTGCCAAGGGGAACAACATATCAGATGTTTCTTAGATAGATCATTTCCAGGGGCAGTGAAGTCAACTTGAGAATTCTTATGGGTTTATCTATTACCTACAGCAGGAAATGTTGATTCGGATAAATGAAAGGTGTCATTGTGTTTGCTCAGAAACGCTACACGCAGAATGTATAATGAGAGCCCATGGGCTAAGTACGAATCGAGTGTCATATCAACCCAAATCTAATCAAAGTCCTCAAAGCCGTTGAACACGTCTGTTGATGAAGGTTGTGCTTTTCAAAGCCAGCTGCCAAGTTCTTTGTGGGCTTGTCGTAGGCAACAGGAGCTGAGAAAATAGACCTGCTGGACTCTGACGTAATCATTTCCACTGCTTTGCCACTTTGAAGTATGGATGCCGTGCTATTTTTGGACTGAATGGGGGAAAAGTGCAAAGAGACTAGGAATAATTGAGCGTGGGGGCTCTGAGTTTTTTTCCTCCCTTTGCTAAATTGGCCAGTTAATTATTATTTTAAGAAAATCGCCTGCTCTGTTGCTGCTGCTTGGATGCGGAGGCCTTACCGCTTCCCTCTTGGGGAGGAGGCAGCGCGGCGGCAGAGACTTATGGGAAGGAGTGGAAAGTCATTAGAATGGGACGTGCTCCGACAGGAGAGGCCCAGGCTTGAATCCCCAGACTGCTCCTCTGATACTTATTTCGTAAGGTCTCCATCAGGGCCCATTTTAAATTATTACTCTGATCTCTCTCTTAAGATGTGCAAAATCATCTCTAGTAATGGGCACATAAATTATGCACACTTCTCAATCCCTGACTAATCTTTTCTTCTCTCTGTCTCTCTCTTTTTCTCTCCATTGTCCCCCACCCAACCGTCTATTTCTCTTATTGGCTCATTTGGTCTTAGGTCTCGGTAGATAAATCCTAGTTGGTCTCAAGTGCGAAGTGAAATGAGGTATTTCAGATCCCCCTCCTTTGGATGACCCTTTTGCCCTTCTCATCATTTTTCTTTCAAGGCTAATAAACGCTGTCAGAAGCGCCTCAGGTCGGGGGGCGGCAAAGGACAATGCTGAAAAATGAACTTTTCCTCTTTTATCAGTGATTTCGCTACCTGCTGATGACCCTGCTGTCCTCGGCTCTCCTTTTACCTGCTCAGATTCACCCCTTTTATTATTAGTGATCTTATTTGAGATTGGAGGGTTTGGGATGGTGTCAGGGTCCTGCTGGTAGCAGCAGTCGGGCCCTTGTCCTCGCTTTGTGACTTTGTCACCACATGGAAAAAAGTACTATGTTTAGCAGCATGTTTGTTGCTGTGCCTTTTTGTATGGGCAAAGCTCTCGCACGTTAATGATTCTGCCACCCTGCTAGACGATGAGGGGGTAAAATGTCCTCTCACTGAAACATGCGGCTGGTGATTACGCTTTTGTGTCCGGGCTCGCATCTGTGTTCCATCTGATGGGTTTAATCCAGCCGACATGCTGCTTGTATTCAGGCTGCTTCTGCTGTGTTGTGGTTTCTTTGCTGTGTACTCAGTTAACCCTAAAATTTCTTTTCACGCTCTCTTTTACTTTGTCTTGTTTTCACCATGTCTTCCTCTTATCCCCCTCCTCCCTTGAGTTATAGGTAACACAATTCCTCCTGTGCTGTCAGAATCCTCTGCTTAGTCTTGGCCTCTCTGTGAAAGGTGCCAGGTAGAGGGGTGGCACCTGGAGAGGAGGCCATGCACTCACGCAGGGGTGCCGTGCTCTCTGTCGTGATGTGGAACCTGTCAATGGAACATATGGCTTTCCCACTAATCAGCACTTCTGCCCAACTCTGCCCATACCTGCTGATTCAACACACATGCACCTTGGCTCCACCCTGGCATACTGTGCTTTAATAAGCAATCTTTATTGTGGCAAGTCAACAATTATGCACTTCATATTCTCACAGTTGGTGTTATTGTGGAGCAGAACTCTTATTCTTGTATTCTTGCTTTAAGTTATTGCCCCCCTCCCCCCCAAAAAAGAAGATCTGTTTAATTTAATTGCAATTTTGTAAAAAATAAAAATACATATCCTATATTTTTTTAAGAGACCCACTAAAATGTAATTCAGTGTAACAATATTGTCAGCCATATTTACCACAAGAATATATTCATGATATATTTAAAGAGTAATTAATTTCATCCCAAATACTAATTAGTTGTAAATATATATATTTTTAATTTGCCACTATCCTAGGTTTTGCCCGTTTGTCAGTAAGAAATGTTTACTCATTTAAAACACAATCAAATTGAATATGCTCCCTTACTCTTTTATATATTGTATTATGTACATGTCAGAATAAGCATGTTGTTTGAATTTTTGCATAAATATTGAGTTACACTAAATGACAATGTAACATTATTTAAACTTTTTACATTGTGTTCTTCAAAAACTTATTTGAAACCTTAAAAGTAGACACTTTACTTCAATTTAATCTGCTTTCTATGGACATAAAATCACTTTTGTAAATTTCTTTTGGTGCAGACTTATCAAAAGAATCTTAATGTCTTTGACCCATATACATACATGCATAACTTACAGTATTGTTCAAAATAATAGCAGTACAATGTGACTAACCAGAATAATCATGGTTTTTCGTATATATTTTTATTGCTACGTGGCAAACAAGTTACCAGTAGGTTCAGTAGATTCTCAGAAAACAAACAAGACCCAGCATTCATGATATGCACGCTCTTAAGGCTGTGCAATTGGGCAATTAGTTGAATTAGTTGAAAGGGGTGTGTTCAAAAAATAGCAGTGTGGCATTCAATCACTGAGGTCATCAATTTTGTGAAAAAACAGGTGTGAATCAGGTGGCCCCTATTTAAGGATGAAGCCAACACTTGTTGAACATGCATTTGAAAGCTGAGGAAAATGGGTCGTTCAAGACATTGTTCAGAAGAACAGCGTACTTTGATTAAAAAGTTGATTAGAGAGGGGAAAACCTATAAAGAAGTGCAAAAAATGATAGGCTGTTCAGCTAAAATGATCTCCAATGCCTTAAAATGGAGAGCAAAACCAGAGAGACGTGGAAGAAAACGGAAGACAACCATCAAAATGGATAGAAGAATAACCAGAATGGCAAAGGCTCAGCCAATGATCACCTCCAGGATGATCAAAGACAGTCTGGAGTTACCTGTAAGTACTGTGACAGTTAGAAGACGTCTGTGTGAAGCTAATCTATTTTCAAGAATCCCCCGCAAAGTCCCTCTGTTAAAAAAAAGGCATGTGCAGAAGAGGTTACAATTTGCCAAAGAACACATCAACTGGCCTAAAGAGAAATGGAGGAACATTTTGTGGACTGATGAGAGTAAAATTGTTCTTTTTGGGTCCAAGGGCCACAGGCAGTTTGTGAGACGACCCCCAAACTCTGAATTCAAGCCACAGTACACAGTGAAGACAGTGAAGCATGGAGGTGCAAGCATCATGATATGGGCATGTTTCTCCTACTATGGTGTTGGGCCTATTTATCGCATACCAGGGATCATGGATCAGTTTGCATATGTTAAAATACTTGAAGAGGTCATGTTGCCCTATGCTGAAGAGGACATGCCCTTGAAATGGTTGTTTCAACAAGACAATGACCCAAAACACACTAGTAAACGGGCAAAGTCTTGGTTCCAAACCAACAAAATTAATGTTATGGAGTGGCCAGCCCAATCTCCAGACCTTAATCCAATTGAGAACTTGTGGGGTGATATCAAAAATGCTGTTTCTGAAGCAAAACCAAGAAATGTGAATGAATTGTGGAATGTTGTTAAAGAATCATGGAGTGGAATAACAGCTGAGAGGTGCCACAAGTTGGTTGACTCCATGCCACACAGATGTCAAGCAGTTTTAAAAAACTGTGGTCATACAACTAAATATTAGTTTAGTGATTCACAGGATTGCTAAATCCCAGAAAAAAAAAATGTTTGTACAAAATAGTTTTGAGTTTGTACAGTCAAAGGTAGACACTGCTATTTTTTTGAACACACCCCTTTCAACTAATTGCCCAATTGCACAGCCTTAAGAGCGTGCATATCATGAATGCTGGGTCTTGTTTGTTTTCTGACAATCTACTGAACCTACTGGTAACTTGTTTGCCACGTAGCAATAAAAAATACACTAAAAACCTTGATTATTCTGGTTAGTCACATTGTACTGCTATTATTTTGAACAATACTGTATTAGTAAATATTAGGTGGTAATAAATCTATGGGGTAACCCACTAACTAGCACTAAGTTGTCAGTATTATATTTTCATCTCTATGTATGGCTCTGGTCCGTCCTTCAAAACACATCTATATTTTTCCTCTAGTTTATTGCCTGCCATGTGAAAATTAAGTCGTTAAGTTGTTAAGCTAAGTGATCCAAAAGCCACACAGTTCGAGTTTAATGTCCATAGCAGTGCAGGAAGAGTTACAGGAAGTTTAACACATAGACTTCAAGGTTTTCAAGAGGCTGCCAACCCTAAATTCGAGATATACTAATGGTGATGCTTGGCTATATGTCATAGATTTTCAAAAAGACCCTCAGAGATAACTAGCCATCATTTGTGACACTGGTCATTCCTCTTCGTCTTTCAGCAGCTTTGGACAGCAGCTATCTCTGGCTATGCAGTCTTCTGAAAATAACCCTGTCATGGCCCACAGGGCAGCAGCGGGTCTGAAGGAGAATGGCAGATTTGTCTATATAAGGAGTGAGGGAGGTTTTCCCATAGGGTCAGTATGAACTGAAGTGCAGGTGGAGCCCTGCCCAGCTACTTCCTTCTTGTCCTCCTCCAGCACCTTCCTGTCTCTGGCTCTGTTTTTGTCTTTCTCTTGTGGTTGGTCTTCCTTCTGTCATGAGGATTTCTTAAACTCAGTGTCATTACCATAAGAGCTTTTGTCTCCTCTCAGGCCTCCTCTCCTCCATTTTTATTTCCATTATCACACTCCCTGTGACAGGTGACTGGCGGGACTGCTGAGCAGAGGTTAGAAAACTTATTAATAGGAGTGTGGGAGACTTGGCCGAGCACTTTCCTTTTGCACCTGCATCAGTTGCTGAATGAGCTGATTTGCCGCCTCCCTCAGGTCTAGACAGGACTGGTCAGTTCAGTTCAGCCCAGGTGCAGGTGACCAGACAGGTCAGGTGCTATCTCGGATGTCAGGCCACAGCTGAGAGAAATCCAGCTGACGAATCCATACGTGGTCTACCTTCATTTGTTTTTATGTTGGCTCTTTAAACACGATAGATAATGACACTGTTTCAGCGAACAGCTTGACGAATAGAGCGGCGCTTTAAGCGAGCTCCTGCTCCTGTGTGATTGTGCGGATGTTGTTTTTGATGAGCTTTTAAAGGCTTTTTCCAACATTTAAGGCCGGGAGACGAGCCAACCGTTGCACCTCTCCCATCACTTTGCTGGAGGACGGTCAGAAAACAAGCGAGAGATTCTGTTTCGCCTTTAATCGCCGACTAGCGCAAAGACAAACAGTACTTCTCCACCTGAGACACGCTCTTAGGGGAGCACTAATGATGCATTTACAGGCTGTGTTTCAGCAGAACCTGGCCGTGCCCTTTAGGTCCACCCCGAGCTCTCGAACATATTACTTTACAACTGCATTGTCTTCCGTTCTGCTGAGCCGGGCACAACGGCAGTGCAGCCCAACAGGAAAAACGAGCTAGTATCACACCGCTGCCTCCCAGGCTGATGTTTCTTCCTCTATTACCAAAGCTTGACATTTGAGAGAATGGCCTTTTCACTCTGGGGTTCTCTGACAGTGTGCTTGGATTCATGCGTCCTCTGCTGTCTTCCTCTGCTGTGTTTTTCTAAACTTAGCCCTTCGTTTGAGCGCCGTCTGACATCAGAAGCTGTAAAAGAGAAGCGATGGTGTCAGCTCGGCCGTTCTGCACTGTGAGTACGGTGTGTCGACGCATTTCTGTGCCACTGTGTGGTAAGCGGTGGTAAACATGCGGTAGAATGTGGCTGAGCTTTAGTAAGCCTGCGTTCGGATCCCCAGCAGAGCCAGAAACAGGCTGACATCCTGCCAAGGAAGACAACGGCTGAGAGGGGAGGGGGAGAGAGACACAGAGAGAGAGAGATTGAGTTTTCCCTCGGGATATCTCAATGAGAAAAAATACGTGGTTGTCCATTTGGGAACTTTTGGAAGATTTGTAGCTGTTCTAAAAATGTATTTATAGCATTTTACATGTTTATTGTGTGTATAAATCACCTCTGTGTTCATAATTTGTAGGGATTGGTCAATATATATATACACACACACACACACACACACATATGAATACTTTTATGTTTTTTTTTAATTATAATATTTCTATTATTTTTATATTAAATTACATAAGCACTGGCTATATTTATTTATTCATTTATTCTTTTATTTTGTTTTGTGTTCAGTCCTTTTTCATTGCACTCCATCTGCCAGTTTTAAAACACAATATTACATCTTCTTTCATCCTGAAAGATGCTTAATTATAGAGCTCTTTAAGAACGATTCCTTGACTAGTTGTTCAGGCAACCCTCTGACTGTTTGGCTGACAACTACATCTCTAATATTTATTCTTGTCTTTTATTTCCTATTGACTCAATTAAAGAGGGTTTATATATATATATATATATATATATATATAAAGTAAGATTAAAGTGCCCTTAGAATAATGTAGGTCTATTGAAGGGTTTTTCTCTGCCTCCAGGAGCTGTGTATTTTAGGTGAGAGATACTGTAGGATACAATTTGCCACAACAGATTCACCATAGGCAACAAGCCCTTTAAGTGGGATGAACAAGTATAGAGACAGGAAAATCAATTGGCATGGTAGAACGCAGTGGGGCATGAAGAGAGGAAGAGAAGTCTTTTCTAACCTGACGACCTGAGACGCTCCACATACAGGAAAACTTTCTCTCCTCAGTAATAACGAATGCAGCCAAGATGGCCACTGCACGCGCACAGAACTGTTGAAAAAGTGGTAGTCCAAACTTTTCCAAGCCTCACATCAGTGGATGGACCATTTCTAGATTATTTCACCCTATTCTTTTTATTTAATACATTTTAAACAAATAAAACAAATAATTAGGGCCTGGTAAATATGAACTACATATGTATATTAACGTGTGTGTGTGTGTGTCTTTAGGTTCATATACTACTACTGCCACTACTACTACTACTACTACTACTACTAATGATAATAATAATAATTATAGTAATTGATTATGATGGTCATTATAATATAATAATAATAATTCCTTACATTTATATAGCGCTAGGCACCCAAAGTGCTTTACCGGCAATAATAATAGAATATACATAATAGAACAGAATAGAATTTAAGTCCAGATGGTATATCTATGACATTTACCTGACCAGGTTTGTCAGTTGACAAGTGGTGTCAGTCGTCCGTAGTTACATGTTCACTAATATGAGTTGTTTAATAAATGATTAACTGGACTTTTGATGTGAAAACTCGAGAGTTTCAGTGCAGAAAATGTAATGCCAAGGAGCATGTTGTCACTACTTGTTAGCCTAGTGTCAACACAACACAATTTTGTTTAAAGACAAATTTGTACTCGTTTTTTTTGCTTTGCATTAAAATTGATATACCATTACCATTAAAGCTGAAGTTGTTTAAAATGTGAGAAAATATAGGGAAAGATGATGCTAAATGCTAAACGGATCAGAGTTTTTGTAGGTTAACCTTTAACTAAGTAGAACTGACAACTGACCTAATGTCCAGTGTTACAGAAGACTATGTATGCTTCAACAATCCTGTTCTCCCTCTTTTTCCCTAGCTCTCTGTCTCTGTCTTCTTGGTGTGGTAATAAGCTGCTCCCTGTCCGTGGCTCTATGTGAAGTTTACTGCTGATGGATGACTTTTTGAGATTGGAGCAAATGGGGAGGCGTAAACTCTTTGCATGAATATCAATTGCTCTTTTTCTTTCGCAATAAATCATTCATAAAAAAAAAAAAAAAAAAATCTCATAGAACATTTAGTTGAGGAGTCAAGGGCTGTGTTTGTGTGCATTTACACACAATGCCACTTAAATTTGCCTTGTATGACGCCTAAAAGCACCTGCACATTGCAGCATTGTAAGCAGAACAAAACATGTGTCCTCTCTGCTGAATGCCAGCTGCGTTTAGTCAGAAAATAGTTTTCTCACTACCAACATAGCACAGAAAGCTTTCAGTAATGTCTTGGAAAAAAAAAAAATTAAAAACCGCTTAAGTCACGTCACCTATGATTGGCATTGAAGCAGTTGGAATCTCTTTGGTTAGGCACATGTACAGTATGTAACAGCAGCCATCCGTTATATCAGTTTGGCTCTAGCTTTTGCTCTGTCAATAACATTTTAAGATAACAAAAGATGGCTGTATGTTGGAAGAGAGGAGTGTTTTTATATTGACTCCTACACAGGAGTGTTTTATGCCACGAACGCTCCACGGTCCATTTGTCGAGTGGTTTTCTTTCTTTCCTTCCTTCCGCTCACCACCCACAAACTACATTACATCTCCATGTCTAACCTTCACTTTGTCGCTGTGATTAGTATTCACATGGGCCGAGCGGTGGCCTGTAGAGGTGAACTGGATGCCCTTCGCCCCTCATTAGCAAGGTCGTTCTCCGGAGTGGACGGCTGTGACACGGCTGTTCGCCGGTGGCCGTGAGGGAGGGCCGAGAGCTTTTGTGAAGTGTAATGCATGTCAGAAGAGCCTTCAAAAAATTGGAGACCGCATCCCCGCTTGGATCAAAGCTCCTTCATTGTTATTCACGACGCCGTGGAGGCTTCAGGTCCGGGGCAGAAGGGAGAAAGTTCCAAGGGCTTGTATTGACGGAGCTGGTTATGATATAACTGGGTAGGATTTGAGTCTGCACCTTCTTTGGATCTGTTTGATATGAACCGGCATGTTCATATAGATGAGGATGTGGCAGAGGAGAAGATCCAGCATGGTCTTTGGACAGTCAAGTATTGTGTTGCTGGAGGAGCTTTATTCAGCTGGAACCCCCAGATTTGAAAAGTTTAAGCAGATCAAATGCATTGAAGGAGATGTAAGACAACTACCAGACAACAACTAGTTACTCCATTTTTGTAGCAATGTTAGTTTGAATTCATTTAATCATCACTCAACATTCGTTTTTAAAGTATACTCATAACTGATCATACAAATTTAATCATAGCTCATTATATTTATAGTATTTTTATGAAAATTTGACAAATGTTTGCACAATATTTACTAGAAAATGTATTGATTCTATTAAAATTTTAATTGAAAAGGCTGTCGGTTGATACTGACACAACGTAAAGCTATTATTCGGGAAAGTGGGCATGATTATATTTCAAAACGGCCAAAGATTTTCTGTTAATATTGGTCTAATGTGATTTAATATTGTGTAAAATATGTATATTGTCTTAAATAACAATAATAATGTTGAATTTCTGAATTTTTTAAATTTTTAATAATATAATGATGAATTGGTTATTATACTCTCTAGATATTTTTATATAGATCTGCTAGTCAAGAAATCCTACTGGTAGTTGGCCTAATCCTACTTGTCTCTGACTGCCCATTTCCTCTCAGCTGAACGCATAAGCCATATTATTGCTGCAAAAAGATGCTTTAAAATGTCAGTCTTCATAATTGTCCTACTGTATGCATGTCTCACTCTGAGCCCTTGTCATGTCTGTCAGAACACAGAAGTACATCCACCTGAAAATGGTTCGTAGAAGGCTCGCTTGCCATTTACTCTGCAAGGTTTGCCTAATAGAACAGGCAAATGCAATGGAAATTGTCAGTTATTTCCGTTTGTGTGAAAAGGTGATGAAATTATAGTAATATGAACTGGCAAATTCTATTTGGTTAGTAAAAATTTAGCACTCTCAAATTTGGGGATGGCAGAGTGTAAGCCATTGGAAACGATTGAAGTATACCCGGTCTGGAGGCTAAGTGATTGTTATTATTCACAAGCTTTGATGAGAGCTAGAGTGTGAGAGTGACAGTAAAAAAAAAAAAAAAATCTATTACATATTTTGCCTCTAAATGGAGCTTGATTAAAGTGTTAAGTAGAGAAGTGTCCCAAAAGGTACCCTTCCTGTCACTGTGGAAACGGCACGGTGCCGTGCTCCATGGGCAATCTGCCGTGCCCTCATTTCATCTGATTTGCATGCTAGAGAGAATTAGGTAATTGGCATTTATGCAGAACAAAAGAGGAGCTGCTCTCCCGGTTAAAGGAGTGAGGGCTTTTCAAGTAGAACCTGATGTATGCAGTGGCAGAGCTGCTTTTTAACGCAACACTTTTGTATGTGTGTGTGTGTGTGTGTTTCAAGTATGATGCCGTTGCGCCTTTGGCAGTCTTGTGCATGGCGGAGGGGTGGTGATTGTTAGCCACCGTACTCCCCTAGAAAGAGAACGCCACGTTTACCAGATCCAGTACCTGCAGAACATCTTCATGTGTTCCAGGGTGTTGAGAATGCTCAAAGCGGAATGGAAATATACCACAGGGGCACTGAGGCTTGAGAAAGCAGCGGGAACCTTCAGCAAATGGTTCTTCCAAATATTGCACCCATGCCATTTAAATCACAGTAATGAAGAGTCATTCTGCAGCTTCAGTTATACAGAACAGTTATCTGAGTGCGTGAGAAAAGGGTTTTGCCCCTCGTTAATGCCTCCTATTAGAGTGAAGGAGAGGTGGGGAGAGAAAGAAAATGCGTCTGATGGTGGCTGCACTCAGAACTGCACTTGAAATTGGTTTGAACAAGCCTTATCTGTCTACGGCAGGACCATTGGCCTGTTTACTGTGTAAACTGATCGTGGGTTCCGTTGTGTTGTGTGAGTCTTTATTAATTAGAGCAGCCAGCCTGTTTGAGTTCAAATAACTCTCAAAGTCATTTTTTCATCCTCTCTCTCTATCCCCCAGCTGATATCACTGTGTGACAGATGTTAAATTAGAGGCACGTCGCATTTTCACTTCTCTGGGGAAGTGAGAGAGTTTGAGCAGAATGGATTTTAACTCTCAGAACCTTCGAATCAAAATGCTGCGAAAAGGATAAGATGCATTTCATGTTCGTAATGCCTTTAAAGGCATATTGATCACCTAAGAAGTGCACCAAATGTGCACATAAAGCATTTTAATTGATTGAGGAGGAAGATTATGGGGTTTGCTTAGTTTCCAGCTCTACGCCTCTACATTGACTTAGCTGCTGGCCCAAAACATACTTGAATGCTGCTAGCTACACAAAGGGCTATAGTGAGCATTATCAAAAACAGTTCTTATACGGTACGTTATGTCTTTCAGGACATTGTTACATTTGAGCAAAGCATTTAAAGAGAAACTAGCTTAGCATGTCAGTTAACATTGGTTAAAATGTTGACATTTATAGCTAGCTACTAGGGAAGCTGATATATCCAAATGATCATGGGATCTTACATTACCTCTAGTTGGCCTAGATATTGTTAAACACAAATTAAATAAGTTTATTTTTATTATATTTTTATATATATTTGGGCCAGTAGTTCAAATTATTACTTGCCCTACCAACATTTCCACTGGCACTGCCACAAAAATAAATAAATAAATAAATAAATAAATAAAATAAAAAATAAAATAAGATAGTTGCCTTTGCCATTCTTTTTGATCTATGCTATCTTGATTCTAATAAATAAGCTTATATGACCACCAATATTTTAGATAAAAATTTAATTATGAAATTCTCAATTTCAGTCTCAGCCAAAACTAATAGCCTGACAAATATAAAGTTCAGTAATTATAAAAGACAAGTGAACAGTCAGTAAATAAGAACAAATGAACAAATTAGAAATTGAGAAATAAGAAATTAAGAAATAACTCCACTGAATATACAGAACAAAGATACAAATGAAATGATTTAGGATTTTATGTTTGTAGGTGTTGAATTGACTAAATTCAATAATCATGTAAAGTAACATTGCATATTCTTCACTGTTGTACCTTGCTTTTTCATAGCCATGTGAAATGAGTGGTAACCACTGCATTTTAATCATGAACTGATCCAAGAAAATAAAAATATACACACATGAAGCATGTGCAAAGTTTGATTTAAATTAGACTGTATAATTTCAAAGTTTGAAGCAAAAACAGAATGGTCTTACATTAGCTTTGTGAAATTAAGCATAAAACACCTGCATGACAGCAGGTGGCGCTTATGGAACAGCAGCGTTTCCTTGGTTACTGCTGTACACAAAGCAGCGCTGTGCATATTAGCACTTCTTTAAATGCATTATAATGAACAGAGATCAAAATAAAATGCCATGTTAAATTTTTACGAAAACAGTCAATATTTTAAATTCAATATTTAGGATTTTCTTCTTATATTTTGCACACTGTGAACAGAGCTGCTCTGCCTTCTACATTTTCTCCTTGTTGCATTCATCTTCAGCATCGCTGGCCTCTGTTAACGGCCATTTAAATGCTAAATATAATGATAACTTTATTATGTTTTACATATAACAAATAACATTCATAACATCCATTCAGGATAAAATGCAAAAACAATAAAAACAACAGACATATAATCAATTTACATATTCCAATAAGAGAATAGACACTTTATTGAGAAGACATTAACTTGGCTTAACCATGTAATCAATTTGTAGTAAAAAGATAAAACTAAGTTTACAAGTGTCCACAGATTATTGACAATAGGACACTCCCAGAAGATATGAAAAAAATTACCTGATGACACAGTATTACAAATATAGCAGATGCATTTTGGTTGTGGTTTCATTTTGAATCTTTTGTAAGGAGTTATATACTGTATGCTCTATGAAATGTATAAGACAATGAGCTAAAATTGAGGTAAGACCACACCCTCTCCCAGTCGACAGATATTTTAAGCTCAAATAGTTCCCGATTTCAAACAGATTTGATAACACAAATGACATTTAGAAAAAATTATTGCGATGCAGTTTGTTTGCAAGCACGGAACAGAGATATTCTGAAATAAAACAAAATAAATATACTCCACTGTATACAAAACCGATGAATGATTACTTTATTGTAAAAATATAAAAGAGAATAGTCTTTTTCTGATAGTGTAAGTGTTTATTATAATGTTTATTTAACCAAGAAAATGAGACTGGGACATGAATTTACATTTGATAAAAATAAAAAAAAACTTTGAGGTCTTTGCATAGAATACCACCACACACCACTGATATACACAAATATATATACATTTATAAATGACTGTTTTCAAACAGGTTGTGCAAACCCTTTCTTTTGCCCACTCAAGTACTTGAGGTTTGTAACAGTACTGCAGCAATGCTTGTTAAATTGTCCAAGTGCATGCTTACGTAGCGTTTATGGATTTAGTTGCAACCGACAATTTAGCAAAACCCACATTGCCTTGATGGCTCCGTTGAAGGGTGTGTTTTAGGATGGAGACAATACACTCTCATTTAGTTAGTCAGCAAGGCACGTGTTTCATCAGCAAAGTCTGTATGTAAAATGTGAAGCACAGATTGTGTTTGTGTACGAAAGCTCATATAACCATGCCGTCACTTCAGAAGGCGAGGATGGCGGGAGAGGGAGAAAGAGGGGGATGGGTTCCCTCTCATGTCACAGCCCAACAGAGTGGCTCTATCTAGGACAGGGGTCACAGAGGCAGAGCCTCAGGAAGGCAAGGGGCTCTGGTGTGTCGCCATGTGCGAGCCGACTGGATGAGAGTAATGGAGTGTTTCAGAGAGGTGAGGACTCGCCGCTAAAAAGCAGCACTGCACTCAGAGAGGCGTTTTTTAAACCGATAAAAACACTCCCACCACAGCCAGTCCCTACAGCAGTGCAGAGGCAGGTCACACATGGATGAACAGGGCTCTTTGTGTGTGTGTGTGTGTGTGTGTGTGTGTGTGAACATGTGCTTCAGGCTCTGCAGCAGTCCTGCGAGTGTGTTTCAGCCCACCCTAGAATTTATCTTAAGATGCATTCAACCTGTGTCGCATTACTGGAGTTGAAACTGACTGTTTAGTTTTTCATAATTTATAGTTATAGTTTTTAGCTTTAGTTTTATTTAACAAAAACTTGGGCATGTTAAGTACAGCGATTGGTTAAAAGCACCTTTTTTTACCTATAGCTATTTTAAATTAGCTTTAGTTGTGGTACTCAGCTCTTCTTTTATATCTGTACAGGAAGCACTTCTTCTCCTAACATTTAAAAGTTTAAATTGCTTTCTCGGCATCTTTTAATCACAACACTCTTGTATGTGAAACTCAAGCACATTTGTGTAAGTTGCCTTGGATAAAAGCTTCTTCTAAATACTTTCGATGTAAATGTAATTATGTGTACAACTCAAGGTTATTGTTGTTATTGAGCCCCTGGCTTTGTTTTAAGTTGTGAAGATTGTGTGAGAAGCTGAAAATAACCACACGGATCGAACGTATGTGGAGGATTTTTTGGTTAGCTTGAGTGAAAATGCTTCTCTGATGGCTTTAGTCCTTGAACACCACAGGTGGGATTAAACTAATCACTCAGAGAGGGCGACCATTGATCAGGGCTACTTAATCCCTTTGGAAAAACATGGCTGTCCAGACACAAAATGTCACAGAGTTATTTATTTCTACAGTGATGGAAACTGCACCTCTGTTTAGTCACATGCATATGGCAGTGTTGATTAGTCATGTTTCACAAAGGTTGACACACACACACACACACACACACACACACACACACACACACACACACACACACACACACACACACACACACATATATATAGGTCAATACTTTTATGTTATATCATAATCAATTCTTATATACGGGAACTCGACTGAAAATACATCCATAAGTCATCGCTTCCAAAATGAATTCAGCGGGACATCTTGTTAATTATATAAATAAATACAGCAATAAAAAAAAAAAAAATCATCATTAACAAGAACATTAACAACAATATCACATTATACCACAGAAATTCCAAAATGATACTTCCCTTACAATCAGCTTCCAAAAGTGCATTCATCTCTGCAATGTTACATTCATTTAGTTGACTAGTGCTATGTGCTGTATTAACAAAAACATTAATGGCATTAATAAAAACACTTACGCTGACAATAAAGTGACGTCCAGCCAAGTATGGTGACCCATACTCAAAATTCGTGCTCTGCATTTAACCCATTCAGAGTGCACAGACACAGCAGTGAACACACACACACCGTGAACACACACACGGAGCAGTGGGCAGCCATTTATGCTGCGGCACCCAGGGAACAGTTGGGGGTTCAGTCCCTTGTTCAAGGGCACCTCAGTCGTGGTATTGCCAGCCCGAGACTCAAACCCACAACCTTAGGGTTATGAGTCAAACTCTCTAACCACTAGGCCACAACTTCCCCACTGCTCTGTGTATTAAATGTCGCTCCATCTAATATATATATATATATGTGTGTGTGTGTGTGTGTGTGTGTGTATATATATATATATATATATATATATATATATATATATATATATATATATATATATATATATATATATATATATATATATATATATTTAAGACACAGAGCAGTGGGGAAGTTGTGGGGAAGTTGTGGCCTATATATGTATATATATTATATGTGTGTGTGTGTGTGTGAAAAGTCATTTGGCAGGCGACAGAATTAACACTATGGACACGTTCTGTGTCACTAGTTTAAATTGCTTATTTTTCTGGATTTAAACATTCTTCGAATAAAAATAAAAAAATCTTACATATTGTGCATCCTTTTTTTTATTAGTTTGAAATGTGTCTGCAAGATTTTGATTACATGTTGCTGAGCTACATCTGTAGACAGTTTGCATGATAAACCTTTCTTGGCAAATAATTATTCATTTATTTATTTTTTGTTTATCCCACATACACATGCAAGACAAACATCTTTGGCCATTTTGTCATGTCTCACAATGTTTTTTAGATGTTTTTTCCCCTAAAAAAAATTGTATTTCAGACGATTCTGTTCAATTGTGCTATTTTTGAAAACAAGAAAACATCCTTCATGAACACTCCCTATGAAGCGTGTCGGATCTAGGATTACTCCAAAACTTGCCTTAACTGTACAATGCCTCCATAAGAAGGCTCTTTATTACTAATTTTGAAAATGTCATTTTATGTTGATCTTGCCCTTAGAACTGCAGCAGCAGCTGTGCAGCATGTTGCTTGACAGTAGTATGGCCTCCTTCCCAAGGCTGAGTCACTTATAAGGGCCATCGTCCTAATTAGGGCTCAAGCCCGAAGGGGCGAAGAGCCCTATTGTTCTTCTAAGGATTATTAGGGCTCAAGCCTGGAGGGCGAGAGCCCTATTGTTTTCCTTAGGATTATTTGTTATTATTATTATTATTATTATTTTTCTTCAAGGTTTCGGGGGCTTTTGGGGCCCTTAACATGCTCAAAAACTCTTGAAAATTGCCACACACCTTGGAACCTGCGGCCATTAGGGCCGGGCAGAGTCTGATACACGGGCGTGGCACAGAGGCTCTACAGCGCCCCCTGTAGTACTGAGGGCCATATATCATGCATACTTGCACGTATACATATGAAACTTGGTACATATATATAACTCATCAAACCAAACAACTTTCACACTGCATGTCATAAGCTCCGCCCAACAGGAAGTTGGCTATTTAGGGTTTTATGAAAAACACATGCTCTGGAATTTGATATACTCCTCTGAGGAACTCCACCTGTTCACCACCAAACTCGGTGAACACGATCTCAAGACATTGGGGATGCTAAATTGCGAAGAGATTTTTGATATCTCGAACGGTTTGCCCGTGGCGAGGCGTTGAAATTATGGCGAGAAATGAGAAACAGGAAATGTCTAATAACATCCACATACATTTCCTGTATTTGATCAAACTTAATTGGTTTGTTCATTGTATGATACCGATCATATATATGTGACTATTAGGAGTCAAAGTTATAGCGCCACCAACTGGCAGCAGGAAGTGAATCATTTTCAAAACGCTTTGAATTCAGCATCCTATTTTTACTTGATTTGCTTCAAACTTCATCAGAATAATGACAAAACACGGCCGAAGAAAATCTGTTGTGGGGATATTTATATCTAATATAGTGTTGCTATGGCAACGTGTCAAACTTGAATGTTCTGTTCTGGTGATTTTTAGGCAGATAACTAGCTCAGATTTACATGAAACTCAAAACACATATCAGTATTAGTGATAGCTAGACAATGGCAAAAGCTTTTAAAAGGGCGTGAAGGAGGCACTCTATAGCGCCACCTTTTGTCAAAAGTGGGGGGGTTAGTTTTAGCTACAGACACCAAACTTGGTACATAAATTGTTCTTTTCAAGACGGACAACTTTCTAATTCACAGTCATCAGCTACGACCAACAGGAAGTCGGCTATTTTGATTTGAATGTGTATTTTTGAGATTTTACAGTTGTGAATTAATGCATACTCCTCACAGGGGAAGTACACTATACACACCAAACTTTGTCAACATGAAGAAAAAACATTGAGGAACTTAAATTGCGAACGGATTTTGGTTAGCTTGAACGGTTTTGTCGTGGTGATTTTTTGAAATGACAGTAAAAAGGGAAACATTAATTGTCTTGTATGTTTAAATTGCAGCTTCCAAACACTTCAAAGCATTTGTTCATACAAAGATCAAATCATTCTGAGGAAATATGCATAGTTTCACGACTTTACAACACTGTATGGATAACAGAAAATTAAAAAACTGTCAGACTTCTCAACTGACATGATCTCACTCTGGCCACTCTGTCTGTGTGAGGAAAGGGAGGGGGAGAGGGAGGGGGAGTGTGAGGGGGTGACTGTGAATGTTTGGTGACTGACAGTGTGTGTGGATTGTAGGGAGGGGCTGTCTGGCAGAGAGAGAGAGAGAGAGAGAGAGAGACCTAATCATCCCTTTAATAATCAGGAAAAAAAAAATCTGTATTTTAAATTGTTATTGTTTTTGTTGTTGCTAATGGTGGTGGTTTTTTCCTTTCATTACAGGTTAAGAAATCTCTTAGGCCTTATCCTTTTCTGTCAGTTTTAGGGATTTAAAAACATCCTAAGAATCCTTATTTGTGCTGCAAATAATAATTTCAAACTCATTTGATACTGACCTATGACAACCTGTGACGTGACATGACATTTATTAATCTCATGGATGTAACAGTAAAACTCTTCAACTGACAGATAAAGCTGCAATGCAAGCAAAACTATTTCACAAATGCTTATAGGTCATTAAAATCATTACAAAACAATAATAAATTATTAAAGGGTTTGGTAACACTGTATAATAATGTCTAATTTGTTAACATTAGTAAATGCATTGGTAACACTTTATAATAACTGCACTCATTAGCTAAGCATTAGTAAATAGTTCATGATTATAAAGCCTTTTCCCTTAATAATAGTCATTATTAAGCAGTAATACATCTATAAATAAATTGTTCTTGGTTTAAAAGCACATATATTACAAAATAGATTAAAGTCTCAGTTGTCTTATAAAATAAATGAATAAACACAACCCAGCTTGATTCAGAATTCAGAAATATTTATTTCAAGATGCAATAAAAGGAAACTGTACACTTAAATAGCTTTTGAGCGATTCTTGAAGGATTAGCATCACCTTCTCTTGTACGATGGTTTGAGGAATATATCTTCCAGATAGTACTGCCGCTCCCTATATGCAGAGTATGCAGTCTTCGTAGGGCACCAACTCCCAGAGGGGGCACCATCCCAGTTGCTCAAAAAAAACAAAAAAAAACATGCGCCATTCTCCAATATGTGCTCGCGACCGCTCACACCTCATGTTTGCGGCTGAATGTTCGTAATTGATGGATAGACATCTATGCCTGGGTATAGCACATCAGCAATCCGGCACAGAGAAAAGAAAACTAAAGAAAAAAAAAACAGGCATAAAGTTGTCTTGACATTGGACATTCGAGAGTCTCAAATTTAGGGCCGGTCTCTAAAGTTACATGTGATATTGTTATACACTTTTCTAACGTCAGTAGCATTTGAAGAGAATGACTTACAGTCATAAAAACAACTGTAATTGTTCATCTAGGTGACAGCTATAATGCACAATTAATTTGAATGTTTGATATTTATTACAACAAACTGTAAGTCATATGTAAATTATGCTACTTTTTCACATGGGCTCAAATGCAAATTTGAAGCTCAATAGCATTTGAGAAGAAAGACTTGCAGTCACAAAACAATTGTAATGTGTTCATATAGGTGTCAGCTACAGTGCACACCTTATACATTTTTTATAAATATAAAAATAAAGTATTACTAAAGTTATATATATATTGTTCTGTGTATGTGATTTCAAAGTCTAGATTGGTCGGATTAACCCTTTAACTGCCGCATCCCTTAAAACTTGATTGTCAGAGGGTTACTGTAAATGCTTATGCCCGCTGGGCACAGTTTTCCCGATGCCACCAGGGTGGCGTTGCACTGATGGCTTGAGCCCGACATTGCTGCTTGCAGCTATATTATTATTATTATTTATTATTAGGGCCCGAGCACCGAGGTGCGAGGACCCTCTTGTATCTGCTTTGTTTTTTATTATTATTCTTCTTCTTCTTCTTCTTCTTCTCCCGAATGAATCGCATTTTTGAGGGCTTTAACATGCTCAAAAAGTCATGAAACTTTGCACACTCGTCAAACCTGGTGAAAATTTTCGTCTGATATAGGATTCAGAAGAGGGTGTGGCAAAATGGCTCGACAGCGCCACCTATACCAAGAAAATCAACAGCCTTCCAGCTATGTTTCACGTACATGCACGAAAATTGGCACACATATGTAACACACCAATACCTACAAAAAAGACTCTTGGAGCGAAATTCTAAACCCAACAGGAAGTCGGTTATTTTTAATATTATGAGCATATTTTGTGTAATTTTGGTCATTTCCATGTGTTGTATTTTAACGAACTCCTCCTAGAGAGTTCTTCAAATCAACACCAAATTTGGTATGCCTAATCTAAAGGCCTTTGCGATGTTAAATTGCGAAGATCCTGACTTTTCGTTGAAGGGCGTGTCCGTGGCGGCCTGGCGAATTTCGATGATTCGCCATGAAAAATGAAGTTGCTATAACTCACACATACAATGACCAATCTGCCCCAAACTTCACATGTTTGATGAGACTCCAAACCTGAACAGATTGACATGCCCATATTCAGTTATAGTCATAGCGCCACCTATTGGCAACAGGAAGTGACATATTTTACGCTGCGACGAACTACTCCTAGAAATTTTATGACATCAATGTCTTTTTTGTGGTCAGTCTAATCTAAAGGCCTGTGCGATGTTCAGTTGTGAAGATCTTGAGTTTTCGTTAAAAGGCTTGTTCATGGCCCCGCGACGAAGTTCGATGTCTCGCCATGCGAATAAAAGATGTTATAACTCAGGCATAAGATGTCCGATCTTCCCCAAACTTCACATGTGTGATAAGAGTCCTGGCCTGAACAGATCTTCAGGCCAATATTCCACCGGGTGTGGCAGAATGGCTCTATAGCGCCACCTATACACTTTCAACGGAGTGCGCCTCGAGCTATGTTTCACATACATGTACAAAAATTGGTACACACATGTAACACTCCAATACCTACAAAAAAGTCTCTTGGTACGAAATCCGGATCCCAACAGGAAGTCGGTTATTTTGAATTTTCCCTTCGAAATTGGTGTTGTTTTTGCCATTTTCAGGGGTTGTACTTTAACGAACTCCTGCTAGAGATTTATTCAGATCAACACCAAACTTGGTCAGTGTAATCTAAAGCCCTTTGCGATAATAAATTGCGAAGGACTTGAGGTTTCGTTAAAGGGCGGGTCCATGGCGGCCTGACAAATTTTGATGTTTCGCCATGAAAAAGGAAGTTGCTGTAACTCAGACATACAATGTCCAATCTGCCCCAAACTTCACATGTTGGATAAGACTCTTGACCTGAACAGATCTACATGCCAATATTCAGTTATAGTCATAACGCCACCTATTGGCAACAGGAAGTTACATATTTTACACTGCGACAAACTACACTAAATTTTAAACTAAATTTTATGACATCAATGTCTTTTTTGTGGTCAGTCTAATCTAAAGACCTGTGTGATGTTCAGTTGTGAAGATCTTGAGTTTTTGTTAAAAGGCGTGTCCATGGCGCCGTGACGAAGTTCGATGTCTCGCCATGGGAATAAAAGATGTTATAACTCAGGCATAAAATGTCCGATCTTCCCCAAACTTCACGTGTGTGATAAGGGTCCTGGCCTGAACACATATGAAGGCAAATATTCCATTGGGTGTGGCAAAATGGCTCGATTGCGCCACCTATACACTTTCAACGGAGTGCATATGCACTTTCAACGGAGTGTGCCTCGAGCTATGTTTCACGTACATGTACAAAAATCGGTACACACATGTAACACACCAATACCTACAAAAAAGTCTCTTGGTACGAAATCCGAATCCCAACAGGAAGTCAGTTATTTAGAATTTTCTCTGCAAAATTGGTGTTGTTTTTGCCATTTTCAGGGGTTGTACTTTAACTAACTCCTCCTAGAGATTTATTCAGATCTTCACCAAACTTGGTCAGTGTAATCTAAAGGCCTTTGCATTGTTAAATTGCAATGATCTTGAGGTTTCGTTAAAGGACGTGTCCATGGCGGCCTGACAAATTTTGATATATTGCGATGAAAAGGAAGTTGCTGTAACTCAGACATACAATGTCCAATCTGCGCCAAACTTCACATGTTAGTTAAGACTTCTGCCCTTAACAGATCTACATGCACATATTCGGTTATAGTAATAGCGCCACCTGCTGGCAACAGGAAGTGACATGTTTTAGGCTGCGACGAACTACTCCTATAATTTTTTTTGAGATTAACATATATTTTGTGGTCAGTCTAATCTAAACGCCTGTGCAATGTTAACTTTTGGAGATCTTGAGTTTTTGTTAAAGGGTGTTTCCATGGCGCCATGACAAAATTTGATGTCTTGCCACAGCAAGAGAAGTTGTTGTAACGCAAGCATAAAATGTTCAATCTTCCCCAAACTTCACATGTTTGATAAAAGTCCTGGCCTGAACACATCTGAAGGCCAATATTCCATTATAATGATAGCGCCACCTGCTGGCAACAGGAAGATTGGCACATATATGGGATATACTTTGATATATTCAACTTATATTTAGGACATTAAATGCATATTTCTCAACGTTCACCTTTTTACTAAAGCCACACGATGGCGGTGAGCCCGGGTGCGAGGGCCCGTTCATCGCTGCTTGCAGCTTTAATTAGGGCCCGAGCACCGATGGTGTGAGGACCCTCTTGGAATTGCTCCGTTTATTATTATTAGGGCTCAAGCCCAAAGGGCGAGAGGCCTATTGTTTTCCTTAGGATTATTTTTTATTATTATTATTATTATTATTATTATTATTATTATTTTTTTCCAACGTCTCGGGGGCTTTTGGGGCCCTTAACGTGCTTAAAAAGTCTTGAAAATTGGCACACAGATTGGAACCTGCGGCCATTAGGGCCGGGCAGAGACTGATACACGGGCGTGGCACAGGGGCTCTACAGCGCCCCCTGGAATATGGAGGGCCATATATCATACATTCTTGCTCGTAGACGTATGAAACTCGGTACACATATAAATCTCATCAATCCAAACAACTTTTGTATTGCATATCATAGGCTTCGCCCAACAGGAAGTTGGCTATTTAGGGTTTAGTATTCAAATTTTTCGTCAAAGTTGTGGGGGCCTTTGGGGTCCTTAACATACTCAAAAACTCTTGAAAATTTGCGCACACTTTGGAATCTGTGGCCTTTAGGAGCCTGCAGAGGCTGGGACCCGGGCGTGGCACAGGGGCTCTACGGCGCCCCCTGGAACACAGTCAGAAATGTTGATGTATAGCTCACACATACTTGCACATATTCATATGAATCTCAGTACACATATAGATCTCATCGTGCCGAACAACTTTCGTATTGCATGTCATAGGCTCCGCCCATCAGGAAGTCAGCTATTTAGAGTTATGTAAAAAGCGCATGCTCTGGAATTTGAAATACTTGTCATAGGTTTTTTTCTCGATTGCCGCCAAACTCGGTCAACATGATCTCAAGACACTGGGGATGAAAAATTGCCAGGGGATTTTTGATATCTCAAACGGTTTGCTCGTGGCGAGGCGTTGAAATTATGGCGAGAAATGAGAAACAGGAAATGTCTAATACCATCCACATACATTTCCTGATTTTAATCAAACTTCATCAGATTATTCGTTGTATGATGTCGATCGCATATATGTGACTATTAGGAGTCAAAGTTATAGCGCCACCAACTGGCAGAAGGAAGTGTGTCATTTTCAAAATGATTTGAATTCAGCATCTTATTATTACTCGATTTGCTTCAAACTTCATCAGAATAATGTTAAAACACAGCTGATATAAATCTGCAAGGGGGATATTGATATCTAAAAAATTGTTGCTGTGGCAACATGTCAAACTGGAATACTTCTCAGGTGATTTTGAGGCAAATAACATACTTAGAATTTCACAAAACTCTGAACACACATCAGTATTTCTGATAGGAACTTAAATTGTGAATGGATTTTGGATAGCTTGAATGGTTTTGCCGTGGTGATTTTTTTAAATGACCTTACAAAGGGAATCATTATTGTATTTTTAAATTGCAGCTTCCAAACACGTCAAAGAATTTTTTCATACAGATGAAAAAGTCATTCTGAGGAAATATGCATAGTTTCACGACTTTACAACACTGTATGGATAACAGAAAATTAAAAAACTGTCAGACATCTCATCTCACTCTGTCCCTCTGTTTGAGTATATGTGCTTCAGACTTCCATTGTCTGAGAGAAATAGCGCCCCTACAGGTTCAATTCCCGGACTTTTACTTTCACTTTTAAATCGGTTAAAAATACAAACAAATACTTAGATTTAATTCACACTGACAAGCTAAACCAACATATCTGATTATTACCGGTTCAGGGCTCATGGATAAATTATTTCTGGCCAGAGATACGTGAGAAATAGGAGAGATGAATCACCGCTGTGACCACGAGCGTCTGGAGTAAAGAGCTCAGAGAAAACGAATTTATTCCTGTTTTAAAGCTTTTAAAAATAAATTATTACAGCGATATCACACAATCAACCAATTAGAACACACCAAGAGCTAAATTAAGATGTTTTTGAACTGTTTGTGTGAAAATGAAATATTTGTGGCTGCCTGAAATCACCGCCTCCGATCAGCGCGTACAGTGTCGAGCTCAAAACAAACGAATTTATTCTTGTTTAAGAGCTTTTTTAAATAAAATATTACCACAAATGCACACAATAAACCCATTGTAACACAACAAGAGCTAAATGCAGGTGTTTGTGACCTGTTTAAGTGTGCAAGACTATTTGAAAGCGTGACTGGCAGAATAACATATATCTCTCGAGCTGCAGGATTCTGTCTTTCGTCGTACGAACGAACACATCACGGACAAGATTATTTCAAAACACATAATAGCTTGGCGACTATAAACGAAAACAGCCACGTGAACATAAACTGGATCTACTGGATTTGAATATTAAAGTGACCACATTTACCACTTGCTTCTGTCTTCAATTTTAATCTATATAAAAAAGGAAACTCATTCGACTTGGCTGCTTTTTTAATGTGTGCGTATTTATTTATTTACCTTTTTATACATTTTGTATAATTTCATAGTTTGTGTATTACAATTATAAAAACAAAAATAAATTTAGCCACTCACATTGAAATAGCTTAGGCCTTAACCTTTTTCTGACAGTTTTAGGGATTTTTAAAAATCCTACAAAAACCTTATTTGTGCTGCAAATAATAATTTCAAACTCATTTGATACTGACCTATGACATCCTGTGACATTATATTTATTTTAATTTACATAATCTCATGGATGTAACAGTAAATCTGTTCAGCTCACAGATCAATACTAAGCTGTAATGCAAGCAGAACTTTCACAAATGCTTATGAGTCATTTAAGGATTTGATAACACTGTAAAATAATGTCTAATTTGTTAACATTAGCAAATTCATTGATAACACTTTATAATAACTGCACTCATTAGTAAATAGTCAGTTCATGCTTTATAAAGCCTTGTCCCAATATTAATAGTCAGTAGTAAGCAGTTTATAAATACAGCTATAAATAGCTTGTCCTTGGTTTATAAGCACATTTATTAAAAAGGAGAGTAAAGGGTCAGTTATCTTCCTATGAAAAATAAAAGATAAAAATAAACAAACAACAACACAGATTGATACAGAACTCAGAAATGTTATTGTGGATTTATGATAAAATCAGCCTGCAAATGAATTCATACTCCTACTCATACTACTCCATACTCCTTTTTCAACATGATGCCAATATACTGAGATGTTAAATTGTGAATGGGTTTAGGATAGCTTAAATGGTGTTGCCATAGAGATTTATTAAAGTAACATAAAAAAAATACAATAGTTATTTTACTATATCTTTACAATTTTTCATTCTAACTCTTCATAATTTTTTATATAAGTAGAAGTCCTCATTTGAAGGAAGCACAGTAAGTTTCATAGCTTTATCACTTTCAAGAGCCAGCATAAAATTTAAACTATCATAACTTATAAATCAAGCTTGCAATTCTTAGTACCTATAATGGCCACCAGAGGGAGCTATAGGATTATTTTTAAATAATTATTGTAGAAACGAGTATGATTTAAATAATTTATAAAAATCTTTCAAATAAAATAATATGTATTTTAGGAATTTTACTGATAAAATGACCCTCACTTAATTAGAATAACAAGCTGAAGTATTGTGAACTGTATATTAAGAATAATTCTTTATAGGCTTTATGGACAGATACGTTTTAAGTGACTCTTGAAGGTTCAGCACCACATCCTCTTTTACCACTGTATAAAGAATTTATCTTAAAGAACAGGTGTGAATGAATTTTGGATAGCTTGAATGGTTTTGTCGTGGTGATTTTTTGAAATAATAGTAAAAAAGGAACCAGTAAATGTCTTTTTATTTTTTTAAAGTGCAGCTTCTAAACACTTAAAAAAAATTTACACATAAAAGACAAGTCATTCTGAGGCATATTTCCTCAGAATGACTGGTCTCATGACAATAGTTTCATGACTATACAACACTATATGGATGATAGAAAATTAAAAAACTATCATACATCTGATGTCACTCAGTCCCACTGTCACTGTGGGTAATGTGTGTGTGTGTGTGTGTGTGTTAAGTAAATTAGGTGTGAAACTATCAGGGAGCATTTAGTCTCCAGCGCCAACATTTTACAGAACTGCCACTTTCCTGGAGTCTCAAGAATTACTCGGTGCCAGGTTCTGAGAGACTTAAGATTCCAAAAAATGATTTAATTAGAATACCATGAAGTATTGTGAAATACTATATATTAAGACTTTATATATAGGCTTTATGAACAGATTAGAGTGACTCGTGAAGGACCAGCACCACCTCCTCTTGTCCGATGGTTTGAGGAATATATCTTCCAGAATCTGGGATTAAGATTTAGGAGCTAATTTTTATTCCACCTCCTTTCCTGAAAGTCTGTCTTGCAGAATTGACTAAAAATTAATCTTCACATTATTTCCTAATTATTTTGCAAATCTTTTTGTCAGTTCTTCTTCACCTGTTTTTCTCTTCCAGCTTTCCTGGACTATTGTATAGCACTCATAAATGATTAAATGAAAAATAATGGTAGTTATTAAGATTGATATGGTTTGGAATTGGTAAAATGTGCTTGGAAAAAAAATCACAATAAAACAATGTTTTAATGTTTAAGTTTGGAATATTAACTGACGTGAATGAATGCTATATAAATATTGTTCATGTTAACATAATGTTTATGAATGGAATCTTATTGTAAAGTGTTACTAAAGTTATACATATATATTGTTCTGTGAATGTGATTTTAAAGTCTAGATGATTCGGATTAACCCTTTAACTGCCATATCCTTTAAAACCTCACTGCCAGAGGGATATTGTGAATGCATGTGCCCGCTGGGCACAGTTTACCTGATGCCACCGGGGTGGCGATGGCACTGGTGGCTTGAGCCCGCCATCGCTGCTTGCAGCTATATTTATTATTATTATTATTATTATTATTATTATTATTATTATTATTATTATTAGGGCTCAAGCCTGGAGGGCGAGAGCCCTATTGTTTTCCTTAGGATTATTTGTTATTATTATTATTATTTATTCTTCTAATTTTTTTCCAAGGTTTCGGGGGCTTTTGGGGTCCTTAACATGCTTAAAAAGTCTTGAAAATTGGCACACACATTGGAACCTGCGGCCATTAGGGCCGGGCAGAGACTGATACACGGGCGTGGCACAGGGGCTCTACAGCGCCCCCTGGAATACTGAGGGCCATATATCATACATACTTGCACGTAGACACACGAAACTCGGTACACATGTAGATCTCATCAAACCAAACAACTTTCGTACTGCATGTCATAGGCTCCGCCCAACAGGAAGTTGGCTTTTTGGATTTAGTAGTCATATTTTTCGTCAAAGTTGTGGGGGCTTTTGGGGTCCTTAACATACTCAAAAACTCTTGAAAATTTTGCACACACTTTGGAATCTGTGGCCTTTAGGAGCCTGCAGAAGCTGGGACCCGGGCGTGGCACAGGGGCTCTACAGCGCCCCCTGGATCACAGTCAGAAATGTTGATGTATAGCTCACACATACTTGCCAATATTCATATGAAACTCAGTACACATATAGATCTCATTGTGCCGAATAACTTTCGTATTGAATATCATAGGCTCCGCCCAACAGGAAGTCAGCTATTTAGAGTTATGTAAAAAGTGCATGCTCTGGAATTTGAAATACTTGTCATAGGTTTTTTACTCGATTGCCGCCGAACTCGGTCAACATGATCTCAAGACATTGGGGATGAAAAATTGCCAGGGGATTTTTGATATCTCGAACGGTTTGATCGTGGCGAGGCTTTGAAATTATGGCGAAAAATGAGAAACAGGAAGTGTCTAATACCATCCACATACATTTCCTAATTTTAATCAAACTTCATCAGATTATTCATTGTATGATGTCGATCGCATATATGTGACTATTAGGAGTCAAAGTTATAGCGCCACCAACTGGCAGCAGGAAGTGTGTCATTTTCAAAATGCTTTGAATTCAGCATCTTATTTTTACTCGATTTGCTTCAAACTTCATCAGAATAATGTTAAAACACAGCCGATATATATCTGCTGGGGGGATATTGATATCTAAAAATATTGTTGCCGTGGCAACATGTCAAACTGGAATACTTCTCAGGTGATTTTGAGGCATATAACATACTTAGAATTTCATCAAACTCAGAACACATATCAGTATTAGTGACAGCTAGACACTGGCAAAAATTTCATAAGAGGGCGTGGAAGAGGCACTCTATAGCGCCACCTTTTGTCAAAAGTGGGGGGGTTAGTTTTAGCTACAGACACCAAACTCAGTACAAAAATTGTTCTTATCAAGACGGACAACTTTCTAATTCACAGTCATCAGCTACGACCAACAGGAAGTCGGCTATTTTGATTTGAATGTGGATTGTTTTTTACATTTAGCTGTGATTAATGCATACTGCTCAGAGGAGAGTAACACTATACACACCAAACTTGGTGTACATGTTGAAAAAACATTGAGGAACTTAAATTGTGAATGGGTTTTGGATAGCTTGGATGGTTTTGTCGTGGGGATTTTTTTAAATGACAATAAAGATGGAATTATTAATTTTCCTGCATTTTTAAATTCCAAACACTTCAAAACCTTTTTTCATACAGAAAAAAAAGTTATTCTGAGTAAATATGCATAGTTTCATGACTTTACAACACTGTATGGATAACAGAAAATTAAAAAAACTGTCAGACATCTCATATCACTCTGTCCCTCTGTTTGAGTGTGTGTGCTTAGACTTCCATTGTCTGAGAGAAATAGCGCCCCTACAGGTGCAGTTACCGGAATAAAAAAAGGGAGGAGACTGTCTTTTGTTTGCACTTTTAAATCGGTTTAAAATACAAATAAATACTTGGATTTAATTCACACTGACAAGCTAAACCAACATATATGATTATTATCAGGTCAGGGCTCATTAATAATTGATGTGTGGTCAGTGATACGTGAGAAACACGAGAGATGAATCACCGCTCTGAGCACCAGCTTGTGGAATGATGAGCTCAGAAAAAAACGAGTTTATTCTTGTTTTATAGCTATTTAAAATAAAGTATTGCAGCGATATCACACAATTCACCAATTAGAGCACACCAAGAGCTAAATTAAAATGTTTTTGAACTGTTTGTGTGAAAATGAAATATTTGCGGCTGCCTATCTGAAATCACTGCCTCCGATCAGCGCGCACAGTGTCACAAAGTTCAAAAACTAACGAATTTATTCTTGTTTAAGAGCTTTTCAAAATAAATTATTGCCATAAATGCACCAATACATCCATTACAAACACAACACGAGCTAAATGCAGGTGTTTGTGACCCGTTTAAGTGTGCAAGACTATTTGAAAGCGCGACTGGCAGAATAACATATATCTCTCGAGCTGGCAGGATTCTGCCTTTCGTCGTAAGAACGAACACCATCACGGACAAGATTATTTCAAAATACATAATAGCTTGGCGAATATAAACGAAAACAGCCACGTGAACATAAACTGTTGAGAAATAAATATGAAGTGGAATCTACTGGATTTTAATATTAAGTGACCGCATATACCCAGCTGCTTCTGTCTTCAATTTTAATCTATATAAAAAATTAAACTCATTAACATCTTGGCTGCTTTTTTAATGTGTGTACGTATTTATTTATTATTTTGCTCTAACAAGACTTAATCTATATTTAATTAAATCAATTACATTTGATTTTACATTTGATTTTTCCATTTTCTGCATCTAAACGCCTAAAAACCTAAAACATGCTCTATTATACTATTGTTAGCAATTTCTTTATCGTCCAATTTATCTGGTGTACACGCTTTTATTTTCATAATAAACTTGTTTGTTAGATATACACAGTTATAGTGGTCTATAATAAATATTGGACAGGTTTTATTCAAGCTGTTAGAATGATTGGCAGTAGGCAAATTTTTAAAAAATGTAAATCCAAAAAAAAAAAATAAAAAAATAAAATAAAAAAAAACATTG